>NW_028327804.1:5317211-5617211 GCF_031878675.1 Megascapheus bottae | reverse complement strand
ATCACATGATTGTCTCAATAGACACAGAAAAGGCATTTATCAAGATCCAACACCCCTTTATGTTAAAAGCTCTGGAGAAACTAGGAATCCATGGAACATTCCTCAATGTAATAAAGGCTGTGTATGAGAAACCTACTGCTTGTATTACACTTAGTGGTGAAAATCTAAAGCCATTCCCTCTAAAATCAGGAATGAGACAAGGATGCCCACTCTCTCCACTCCTCTTTAACATAGTACTAGAATTCCTAGCCAGTGCAATAAGGCAAGAAGCAAGCATAAAGGGGATCAAAGGAGGGAAAGAGGAAATAAAACTATCCCTCTTTGCAGATGACATGATTCTGTATTTAAAGAATCCTATAGACTCTACTCCCAAGCTCCTTGAGCTGATTCAAAGCTTTGGAAGAGTAGCAGGCTATAAAATCAACCCTCAAAAACCAACTGCCTTCCTTTACGCCAACAGTGAGAGGAACGAGGCAATAATCAGGACAGGAACTCCTTTCACAATAGCCTCAAAGAAAATAAAGTACCTAGGAATTAGCTTAACTAAGAATGTAAAGGACCTTTTTGACGAAAACTTTAAAACCCTAAAAAAGGAAATTAAAGCAGAACTAAGGAAATGGAAAAACCTTCCATGCTCCTGGATTGGAAGAATCAACATTGTGAAAATGACAATCTTGCCAAGAGCTGTCTACAAATTCAATGCAATACCCATCAATATCCCAATGTCATTCTTTAAAGAAATAGAAGAGGCAATCCAAAATTTCATATGGAATAATAAAAGACCCCGTATAGCAAAAACACTTCTTAGCAGAAAGAACAGCGCTGGAGGAATTTCAATTCCAAACTTTAGACTCTATTACAGAGCTCTAATTATCAAAACAGCTTGGTACTGGCACAGGAGCAGGCCTGAAGACCAATGGAATAGAACTGAGGACCCAGATATTAAACCACAGACCTATGGCCACCTAATCTTTGACAGGGAGCCAAAAAAATAGAATGGAAGAAAGACAGCCTCTTCAACAAGTAGTGCTGCCAGAACTGGTTAAGCACCTGCAGAAAACTAAAGTTGGATCCTTCTTTGTCACCCTGCACTAGAATTAACTCCAAATGGATCAAAGACCTGGAGGTAAAAGCTGACACACTGGAAACTTTAAAGGAAGGAATAGGAGATACACTAGGCCTCCTTGGCACAGGTAGAAACTTTCTTAATAAGGACCAAGAATCACAACAAATCAGAGAAAGACTGGATAAGTGGGACTGCATTAAACTGCAGAGTTTTGGTAAGGCAAAGGACATAGCTAGTAAACTAACCAGGAAGCCTACAGAGTGGGAGAAGATCTTCACCAACCAAACAACGGACAAAGGCCTCATATCTAAAATATATCAACAACTCAAAAAATTGAATCACTCCAAAACTAACCTCCAAAGTAACAACCATCCCATTAAAAAATGGGCCAAAGACTTAAAGAGAGTCTTCTCTGAAGAAGAAACAAAAATGGCCTACAGACACATGAAGAAGTGCTCAACATCTCTGGTCATAAAAGAAATGCAAATCAAAACAACTCTAAGATTCCATCTCACACCAGTTAGGATGGCCAGGATCAGGAAAACGAATAACAACAGATGCTGGAGGGGATGTGGCCAGGAGGGATCACTACTACACTGTTGGTGGGAGTGCAAACTCGTTCAACCACTATGGAAAGCAGTGTGGCAGTGCCTCAAAAGGCTAAACATAGAACTCCCCTATGACCCAGCAATTCCACTACTTGGCATTTACCCAACCATCCAGAAACAAGGACATACTAAATCCACTAGCACAACAATGTTCATTGCAGCACTATTCACCACAGCAAAGATATGGAACCAACCTAGATGTCCCTCTGTTGATGAGTGGATCAACATGTTGTGGTATTTGTAAACAATGGAATTCTATGCTGCTGTCATAAAGAATGACATCGCCCCATTTGTTAGGAAATGGAAAGACAGAACAAATCATATTAAGTGAAGTAAGCCAGACTCAAAGGAACTTAGGCTCAATGGTTTCCCTCATTCGTCATAATCAGTAGAAACCTTGGGCTCTACTAGCAGAGATCTGCAATAGAGCAAAATCTTGATACATAAGGCCATATAATGTGAAGCTAATTGAAAGGACCTCCAGGATATTGAAACAAAAGCCATACAATGAATGATCGTTGTCCTTAATGTACTATGTTGTCTCTCATCTCCTTTGCTGTCCCTTGGTTATCTCATATTGGTATAGTATCTCACTTTGTTATCTGATATATTGAATTTATTTGTATTTGGATATTTGAAATTTGATAGGGAAGGGGGGAAAACCAAGATGGGTGTGGGGTGTTGGGTGGAGGGAAATGGGTACCAAGACATGTGAAAGGGTATCAAGGTATGTGAATTAATGCACCTTCTATCTGGCAAATATCATGTAACCCTTTTACTAATTCCAATAAAAATATGGAAAAAGAAAAAAAATAAATAAATGAAAGGACTGGGAGTTTGGCCTAATGGTATAGTGCTTGCTTAGCATGCACATACATAGAAAAGGCTAGAAGTGTTGCTGTGGCTCAAGTGGTAGAGCTCTAGCCTTGAGAAAGTCCAAGGTCAGGCATCAGGCCCTGAGTTCAAATCCAGGACTGGCAAAAAAAAATTGAAAAAGAAACTGCCCCTGTCCAACTATAGCAAGTCCCACACTCTCCCCAAACTAGACCAGAGTTGGATGGGGCTGGGACTGCAGGAGCAGACTCCACCCATTCTGCCTGGATCACAAGATTCTGGCCACACCCCCTATTAGTTCCTGTTTCTCGCTGACCAATGGGATAGGAGATTTGGGGCCACGCCCACGTTCCACGCTGCCTAGCAATACTGGTATTCTGTCTGTTGACTTATACCACTAGCAGCAACTGTTGAAGGGAGAGGTGGCTGAGTGGTGATCGAGAGAATCCAGGTGATTTGGCAATAGACTTGGATACTCGCTTACTTATTAGTGATTGGGTACGTACAGGAGATTTCGAAGAGCCTGGGAATGTGGCCGGTCCATCTTTCCCATCCCAGAGCTGGCACGTCTGAACAATCAAAACCAAGAAAGAAACGACTGCAGGAACATCAGCAGAACTATCTTCATGGATCTGAAAAGATAAGGAAGAAAAATAAAAGGGGAGGCAAGCCCACGACCAACACCACTGGGGTCTGTAATTCACGTGAGGGTGCAGCCAGAGACCAAGCTGACCCTGAGCCTCGCCTGCCTTCAGGCACAGTCAGAGCAGCCAGGGTCAAGAGTGTCACAGGTCCCAAGAACAACAAGGATCTGGAGAGGGGCTACCAATACCTGCTGCTAGCCCTGGACTGGAGCAAATTACGACATCAACAGCTCTTCAGTGAAATCCACCAACTAAAGCAGGTAAAGAAAGAGCTGCAGGAACAACAGCAGGAAGAAAATGAGAAGCTGGCCCAGGTGCAAGAAACACTGAAAGCAGAGTTAGAAGACCACAAGGTAGCCACACAGATGTTTCTTTCAGAAAAAGGCCACTTACAATCTGCCCTGGCCCACATGGAACAGGAAGTCAAACGAAGTCAGGTGGAGCATGAAGATCTGACCAGCCGCCTGCAGGCTTCTCAGCAACGCAGCTTAGACCTAGAGATGGCCTTGTCTGCCCTCACCACCACGCAGAAGGACATTGAGCAGAAGAACAGACAGCTCATCCAAGACCTGGGTGATGTGAAGCTGCAGCTCGAGGAAAAGAGCAGAAGCTGTGACAACCTGCAGGAGCTGAATGCAGACTTACAGGGGAAGCTGGACGTGCTCCGGACCCAGAAGTCCAACATGAAATTGAAAATAGAAAAATTCCAACGAGTGCTAGAGGAGCGGGCAGTGCTGAAAAGAAGAATAGGAAATGTACAAAGTGTGGTGAGTGCATTGAGGTTGGAGAGGGACAAGATTGCGGAGGACCTGAGGGTGGAGAGGTCCACGTGGACGGAGAAGGTGCGGCGGCTCTCACGGGAGATGAACCAACTCACAGATGAGCGCGAGGTAGACCTGTGGCAGATGGTGGATCTAGAGAACAAGCTGGCAGAAATGGAGAAAAGCCAGCAGAGGCACAGCCCCTTGCAGGACCATCTCAGGCTGACTTAAAGAACCTGGAGCAACAAGTTCAATTCCAGGTTCAGGAAACCCAAAGCCTCAGTCTCCAGAACCTGGAGCAACAGGAACGGCTGCTGCTACTGCAGAAGAAAGTGGGCAACAAGGCTCAGTCCAACATCTTTGAGACCCAGAAATGCACAGACCTGCAAACGAGAGAGCTGAAAGAGCAGCTGGAGCAGCTGCAGGAAGCTTTCCATAGGCTGAGCACTGAGAAGGACCAGCTCACCAGCCTCCTGACCTCAGAGCAAAAGGAGAATGAACACCTTCTGGAGAAGCTGGAGCAGCGAGAGATGGAATTAGGAGAATGGAAAGAGGTGGCTGAAGGAAGTTTTCAAACAGCCCAGAGTCTTCAGGAGCTCAATGCTCAGTACCTGGCCCAGCTGCAGGAACTCAAAACCACCTGTGAAGAGAACATGGCCTCCATTCAGCAGCTGAGTGCAGAGAAGGAGGAGCTGCAACAGCACCTGCTGAGGCACGCCCAGCTGCTGGAGCAGCAGCAGCAGCAGGACCTGACCCTGACCCAAGAGTTGCAGGACACTCTCCAGTGCCTGGAAGCCACTACACAAGAGAAGGAGCAACTCCAGGCCCAGCTGAGCTTCCTGGCTTTCCAGGAAGGTAAAGAAGGGGACAAGGAAGAAGCAAGGGCTGAGGAGGCAACTCCAGCCGCCGTGACCATCCCAGAGGCTGTGGACATCCCACAAGTCATGAAGGCCTTTTACCCGAAAGCAAAATCAGTTGCTGAGGTGACAAAAGTGAAACTCAGCCAACAGCTGCAGGAGCAGCAGGCCCACTGCCAGTGCCTGGCCAACTTGGCAGCCCAGTGCCAGACCAAGCTGGAGCAGCAGGCCCTATTTCCCAAGAGCAGGAACCATGGTCCCTCAGGGGACAGGAAGGAGGACACGCGGGTGTCTAAGAAGATGAGAATGTGCTTCCTCCAGGCCCTGCCTGACAAAGTGGAGCACCAGAGTCCAGCAGGGGACCTCCAGCACCGGTGTGCCCAGCTGTCCAAACACATCAGCACCCTCGACGACTCCATAATGCTGTACAAAGAACAGATGGAAGTCCTGGACCAACTCTATAAGGAGAAAGATGAGTGTGTCATGGAACTCTCCCAGGAGAAGATGCAGAAGAAGGAGGAGCTGCAGGAACTTCTGGTGCTCCTTGTGGTTGAAGGTGCACAGTGCCAGGGCCAGACGCCTGCAGACCCTGAGACCCCTGCTGCTGAGGTCACTTCACACCTGCCAAGCCCCTCAAACATTGAAGACAGCAAGGAGCAGAAAATCTTTGCAGATGCCCAACTCAAAGACAGTGTGCAGCCTGCCCAGGTAGAGGCAGGGGGGCCTTGTCCCCGAAAGGCCTCCACCCCAGAGCCCACTGTGATGCTGATGCCTGATACCCAGCCCCCCGAAGAGCTTTTGGGCCAGGGCAATGAGCAATCCCGATCCTCTCCTTTCTTCTCCAGGCTGAGGAAAATGATGTGCTGGCGATAATGGTTCTTTAAAGACTTAATAGCCACCATGGCAATCTTTTAGGTCTGCACCTAACGGGTGATGACTGGACTTCAACCTCAGGCCAGATAGGACAGAGACTGCGGGAGGTGGCCCTACCTCTAAGTCATCTAAACAGCCATTGGTTGCCGGGGAAGGAGGGCCCTTGATATAGTTTTCACAAATAATCATTTTTTACAAAGAAAAATAAAATGTTATATTTACCGAATCCATCATGTTCCTTTTTATATAAGTGACTAAACACAATGTATTCTGTGAACATTTGGGGAGTAATATTTTGAACATGTATAGAAATAAAACTTTAGTTTACAAGTAAAAAAAAAATCAGACTTTAGTGCCTAGTATGGCTTTGAACTGCAATCCTCAGTTCTCAGCCTCCTGAGTAGCTGGCCTCCATGCCCTGCTCAACAATTAAAATTTCAAAAAACAAGAAAAATAACTCTTTGGCTTCAGAATAGCATGTTGAGGTTCAGGGTACAGTTGGAAGGTTACAAATAGCACCCGCTGGGTGCCACAGGCTCACACCTGCAATCCTAGCTACAGGAGGCTAAGATATAAGGATCACAATTTGAAGCCAGTCCAGGTAGCAAAGTTAATTGGAAACTCATTTCCAACCAACTACCAAAAAAGCTGTAAGGGGAACCATGGCTCAAGTGGTAGAGTGCTAGCCTTAAGCAAAAAAGGTCAGAGACAGAGCCTAAGTCCTGAGTTAAAGCCTTAGTAACAATTCAAGAGAAAGGAAGCATGGAAGCAAGGAAGTGGGAGAGAGAGAGAGGGAAAGAAAGAACAGGAAGAAAAAGAAAAAGTGAGGAAAAGCACATACTGTGCACAAGAGACACACAGAGAGGGTGGGAGTGAGAAATAGAGGGAAAGAAAAAGAGAGGGAGAGAAAGGGAGAGAACATTACCAGTACAGGTAACCAAAATTGCAAACGAGAAAACAAAACAAAACAACAACAACAAAACAATGGCATGGTGATGAAGAAGCACTGCTTTCAACACACACACACACACACACACACACACAGAGACAAATACAAATAAAGATGGAGGAGGAAGCAGACAGCTTATCTAAACCAAGAGGACACCAGGAGAAACCCCAGTCACATCTGGAAAAACAAGAAAAGCGAGGAAGGAAGATGGCGTCGAGACAATAGGGACGCAGCCTAGCCCTCTCTGACAAAAAGAGAGAATCAGGGAGTCCCACGAGCCAACTACCTAAAGAAATCCACAACAACAAACTCAAAAAGCAACGGAGGAGGACTCAAACAGGAAAAGAAATCCAGATAAAGCTCACATCCAACTTTCTCAAAGAATTCGGAACGCGAAGACCCCTCACCCACCACTCGCCCGATCCAAGCCACGAAAGCCGCGGAAAGCGGCGGCGGGCGCCGGATATAATCCACGAAAAGCGGCGGCAGTGGAGGGCGCCAGGCTGGGAGCCCAACGGCTGCAGAAACCAGCACAGAACCGGGCCAGTGAACGGTGGAAGCAGCACAACCCAGACATGGAACACAGGTGGCGGCGGAGACCCGAGGGGGGTGAAAGACTCCCCACCACCGTGGAGCACCCGCAGATGGACGCAGAGGCGTGAGTAATACAGCGCGTCCCCAAACACATCGGGAAAGCAGAGCGGGTGCCAAGGAATAGAACTTAACTCAGACCCCAACACCCCGCCCGAGAAAGAATGGCGGGAGCAGGGGGGCAAGGAATTTAGAATCCTGTCCCCTCCCTCAACAGCCCCCTCCCTCAGGCCATTGACTGGAGATTGACAGGCGGGCTACCCATAAGACCCAGCACCCCACCAAGGGAGGCGGGACTGTCCCAACTCCCACCCGACCAACGGGCTCAAGCCCCAGCCCTCTGACTGGAGACTGACAAGTGGGCCGACCCTAAGACTCAGCACCCCACCAGGGGAGGCGGAGCTGTCCCAGCTCCCACCCGCCCACCAGGCTCCTCTCCCAGGCCACTGGATCTGGAGAGTGGAGGGCGTTGGGACCCTGCCTTACAACAGTGGGTAGGGGGTGCGGGAAAATAGGAGCCAGCATCTGCCCCCCCTCAATTCCTGAGCGGGGCATCCTCCAGCTGGGAATCCTGAGCAAGACACCACCGAGGGGGCCCCCACAGTCACAGACTCTGACAAAGCAGTGGAAACACAGCAGGGATCTGAAGGGCCGACCAGCAGCCAAGCTCCCCTTCTGAGAACCAAAAAGGCCCGGCTCCGCCCTTGGAGCCCACGTCCCCAGCTGGGCCCCGCCCCTGGGAACAGAAGGGTCTCCTGCTGGTCCTGCTGAGAGCCCCTGAAACTCTCAACTCCCATGCCCTTGGCTTGGGGCCACCCCTGGAAGCAGCACAGGAAAACATCCGCCAACCTCGCTCAGACGGAAGCTCGCAGAGCCATCCCATGGTCCACTGTGAGGCCACTGGTTGGGCTAAGAGCTAGTCGTGCAGCAACACATAAGTTTTTTTCTAATGCTTTCCAAACTTTGTACTCAAATACGCTACCTACTTACCCCCTGACCTCTCTCATTCTATTTTTCTATCTCTGGACCTCTGTTCGTCTTTTTCAACCCTTATACTGCATGGATCTACACTTGATGGCTGTTGAGCAACACTGTACATCTAGGTGTTTAATTATTCTCTAGGCTCAGAGGGACTTAAAGACAATAGAGATTGGATTGAGAGGCTTATTGTTTTGGGTATAAATCGCTTATCAGTGGCTTATTAGACTGGTCAGTAACTGCACAAAAAGAAAGAGTGATAACACCCATCAAAACTTGTGAACATCTAGAGTCTGCCAGCTACAGAGGTCTAGGTTGGTTATATCTGAAAACCTATAATCGTGTTTAGTATTAATCTTGCTCCCATTTTCAAATGGGCAGAACAAGAAACTCAAGAAAAATGTCAAATCAGGAAACAACATCCCCCACCCAATGTAAACAGACAATGGAACAGTCACTGGCAAACCTAGAGGAGAGTCTTCCAAGTGCTATACAAATGCAATTGATAAACATCATTAATGAAAAATGTGAAAATGTAAAGAAAGAGATAAGGGAGGAAGCCATAGCTGAACAAGAGGAAACCATAAGCAAGGTGATAAGTGAAAAAGAAGAAGCCATAAAGGAGGCCATAATAAAGGTTTTTCAAAGAAGGATGGATGAATTCATAGAATCCACAAATAAAACGGTGACTGAACTCCAGGAAATGTTCAAAGAAAGTAAAGCTACTGAGTTAACCACTCAAATGGAAATCAAGGAGATAAAGAAATCCATACATGATCTAAAACAAGAGATGCAAGGCATCAAAAATGAGCAATTAGAAGCAAGGGAGATGAAAAATAAAGTACATAGCTTTGATAGCAGGTTAGACAATGCAGAGGAGAGAATTTCCGGGGCTGAAGATAATTTAGTTATTCTAGAGAAAGAACAGAAAATGAGTCAATCCAAATCTAGGAAAAATGAGAGAGCGCTTCAGGAGGTCCAAGATACAATTAGGAAGCCTAATTTAAGGCTAATAGGTATTGAGGAGGGCGTGGAGAAAGAGGTCAATGGTATTGGAAATATACTTCAGGGAATCATCTCAGAGAATTTCCCAAACATCCAGAAGGGCAGGCCCATCCAGATACAAGAAGCTTTTAGAACCCCAAACAGACCTGACCAGAAAAGAACATCCCACCGCCACATCGTAATCCGAACTGGATCAACAGAAACCAAAAAAAGGATCCTAAAGGCAGCCATGGAAAAAGGTTCAGTAACCTATAAAGGAAAACCAATCAGAATAACCCCAGATTTCTCAGCAGAGACACTGCAAGCAAGAAGTGACTGGAAGCATATATGTCATGCCCTTAAGTCAAATAACTACCAACCAAGAATCCTGTACCCAGCTAAGCTCTCATTCATAACTGAGGGAACAATAAAAACATTCCATTCCAGGGAAAAGCTGCAACAATATGTCGCAACAAAACCAACACTACAGAGAATTCTCAACGATGCTCTATACACTGAAAACCAAAATAAATGCAATATAGGGAAAGAAATGGCACCTAAACAGCATACCATCTAAGGACCACAAGAACTGTCAAGACACAGGCCCAAATAAAAGCTTTTAAAAATGGTAGGAACTAATAAATATCTCTCAATCCTAACTCTCAATATCAATGGATTTAACTCTCCAATTAAACGGCATAGGCTGTCTAGTTGGATCAAAAAGCAAGAGCCATCGTTCTGCTGTCTTCAAGAGACACATCTTACCCCAAAAAACCAATCATCTTTTGAAACTGAGAGGTTGGAATAAACTCTATCAAGCTAACGGCCCCCATAAACAGGCTGGAGTTGCCATCCTCATATCAGATAAAATAGACTTCAAACTAAAATTAGTAAAAAAAAAAAAGACAAAGAAGGTTACTACATACTACTAAAGGGATCTTTCCTCCAGGAAGACATAACGATCCTAAATATTTACACACCCAATCCCGGAGCTCCAAACTTCATGAAGCAAACTTTACTTACACTGAAACCATACATAGATCCAAATACAGTGATTGTCGGTGACTTTAACACACCACTCTCACCTATGGACAGATCAACAAGGCAAAAACTCAACAGAGAAACCTTAGAACTGAACAACTATATAGACCAAGTAGATCTAACAGACATCTGCAGAATATTCCACCCAGCAACAACACAATATACGTTTTTCTCAGCAGCACATGGAACATTTTCCAAAATAGATCACATCTTAGGCCATAAAACAAACCTGGACAGATTCAGAAACAATGAAATTATTCCATGCACACTCTCAGACCACAAAGGCATCAAATTGGAACTGAACACACATCTCCACCAACGAAAACCCTGTAACTTGTGGAGACTGGACCACACATTGTTGAATCACCAATGGGTCATCGAAGAGATCAGAACAGAAATCCAACAGTTTATGAAATTTAACAGTAAGAAGCACACAAAATACCAACTCCTTTGGGACACAGCAAAGGCAGTACTCAGAGGAAAATTTATAGCGCTGAGTGCCTACAACAACAAGTGGGAAAAATTGCAAACCAACAAGTTAATGTCTCACCTTAAGATCCTGGAAAAAGAGCAACAAACCAACCCTAATCCCAATAGAAGAAAGCAAATTAGTAAAATCAAAGCAGAATTAAATGATTTGGAATCCAAAAAAAACTATAGAAAGAATCAACAAAACAAGGAGTTGGTTCTTTGAAAGAATTAACAAAATTGACAAGCCCTTAGCAAATCTTACCAAAAAAAGAAGAGAGCATATCGAAATAAACAAAATCGCAGATGAAAATGGTAATATCACGACAGAAATTACCAAGATCCAGAATATCATGAGGGAATACTTCTCAAACCTTTATGCCAACAAATTTGAGAATCTAGATGAAATGGATGAATTCCTAGCCAATATTGACATACCCACACTGAACCAAGAAGAACTAAGCGAACTCAATAGGCCTAATTCAAGCTCTGAAATAGAAATGGCAATTAGAGAACTTCCACCTAAGGAAAGCCCAGGGCCAGATGGATTCACAGCTGAATTCTATAAGGTCTTCAAAGCAGAGCTCACACCAATACTCCTCAAGCTCTTCAACGAAATTGAAAATGAAGGTTCCTTACCAAACTCATTCTATGAAGCCAGTAAAACCCTCATCCCAAAACCAGACAGAGATTCATCAAAGAAAGAGAACTATAGACCTACATCTTTGATGAACATCGATGCAAAACTTCTCAACAAATGCTGGCCAACCGTCTACAACACGTCATCAAAAAAATTATACACTGTGATCAAACTAGATTCATCACGGGGAGGCAAAGCTGGTTCAACATACGCAAATCAATTAATATAATTCAACACATCAACAGGAGCAAGGACAAAAATCACATGATTGTCTCAATAGACACAGAAAAGGCATTTATCAAGATCCAACACCCCTTTATGTTAAAAGCTCTGGAGAAACTAGGAATCCATGGAACATTCCTCAATGTAATAAAGGCTGTGTATGAGAAACCTACTGCTTGTATTACACTTAGTGGTGAAAATCTAAAGCCATTCCCTCTAAAATCAGGAATGAGACAAGGATGCCCACTCTCTCCACTCCTCTTTAACATAGTACTAGAATTCCTAGCCAGTGCAATAAGGCAAGAAGCAAGCATAAAGGGGATCAAAGGAGGGAAAGAGGAAATAAAACTATCCCTCTTTGCAGATGACATGATTCTGTATTTAAAGAATCCTATAGACTCTACTCCCAAGCTCCTTGAGCTGATTCAAAGCTTTGGAAGAGTAGCAGGCTATAAAATCAACCCTCAAAAACCAACTGCCTTCCTTTACGCCAACAGTGAGAGGAACGAGGCAATAATCAGGACAGGAACTCCTTTCACAATAGCCTCAAAGAAAATAAAGTACCTAGGAATTAGCTTAACTAAGAATGTAAAGGACCTTTTTGACGAAAACTTTAAAACCCTAAAAAAGGAAATTCAAGCAGAACTAAGGAAATGGAAAAACCTTCCATGCTCCTGGATTGGAAGAATCAACATTGTGAAAATGACAATCTTGCCAAGAGCTGTCTACAAATTCAATGCAATACCCATCAATATCCCAATGTCATTCTTTAAAGAAATAGAAGAGGCAATCCAAAATTTCATATGGAATAATAAAAGACCCCGTATAGCAAAAACACTTCTTAGCAGAAAGAACAGCGCTGGAGGAATTTCAATTCCAAACTTTAGACTCTATTACAGAGCTCTAATTATCAAAACAGCTTGGTACTGGCACAGGAGCAGGCCTGAAGACCAATGGAATAGAACTGAGGACCCAGATATTAAACCACAGACCTATGGCCACCTAATCTTTGACAGGGAGCCAAAAAAATAGAATGGAAGAAAGACAGCCTCTTCAACAAGTAGTGCTGCCAGAACTGGTTAAGCACCTGCAGAAAACTAAAGTTGGATCCTTCTTTGTCACCCTGCACTAGAATTAACTCCAAATGGATCAAAGACCTGGAGGTAAAAGCTGACACACTGGAAACTTTAAAGGAAGGAATAGGAGATACACTAGGCCTCCTTGGCACAGGTAGAAACTTTCTTAATAAGGACCAAGAATCACAACAAATCAGAGAAAGACTGGATAAGTGGGACTGCATTAAACTGCAGAGTTTTGGTAAGGCAAAGGACATAGCTAGTAAACTAACCAGGAAGCCTACAGAGTGGGAGAAGATCTTCACCAACCAAACAACGGACAAAGGCCTCATATCTAAAATATATCAACAACTCAAAAAATTGAATCACTCCAAAACTAACCTCCAAAGTAACAACCATCCCATTAAAAAATGGGCCAAAGACTTAAAGAGAGTCTTCTCTGAAGAAGAAACAAAAATGGCCTACAGACACATGAAGAAGTGCTCAACATCTCTGGTCATAAAAGAAATGCAAATCAAAACAACTCTAAGATTCCATCTCACACCAGTTAGGATGGCCAGGATCAGGAAAACGAATAACAACAGATGCTGGAGGGGATGTGGCCAGGAGGGATCACTACTACACTGTTGGTGGGAGTGCAAACTCGTTCAACCACTATGGAAAGCAGTGTGGCAGTGCCTCAAAAGGCTAAACATAGAACTCCCCTATGACCCAGCAATTCCACTACTTGGCATTTACCCAACCATCCAGAAACAAGGACATACTAAATCCACTAGCACAACAATGTTCATTGCAGCACTATTCACCACAGCAAAGATATGGAACCAACCTAGATGTCCCTCTGTTGATGAGTGGATCAACATGTTGTGGTATTTGTAAACAATGGAATTCTATGCTGCTGTCATAAAGAATGACATCGCCCCATTTGTTAGGAAATGGAAAGACAGAACAAATCATATTAAGTGAAGTAAGCCAGACTCAAAGGAACTTAGGCTCAATGGTTTCCCTCATTCGTCATAATCAGTAGAAACCTTGGGCTCTACTAGCAGAGATCTGCAATAGAGCAAAATCTTGATACATAAGGCCATATAATGTGAAGCTAATTGAAAGGACCTCCAGGATATTGAAACAAAAGCCATACAATGAATGATCGTTGTCCTTAATGTACTATGTTGTCTCTCATCTCCTTTGCTGTCCCTTGGTTATCTCATATTGGTATTGTATCTCACTTTGTTATCTGATATATTGAATTTATTTGTATTTGGATATTTGAAATTTGATAGGGAAGGGGGGAAAACCAAGATGGGTGTGGGGTGTTGGGTGGAGGGAAATGGGTACCAAGACATGTGAAAGGGTATCAAGGTATGTGAATTAATGCACCTTCTATCTGGCAAATATCATGTAACCCTTTTACTAATTCCAATAAAAATATGGAAAAAGAAAAAAAATAAATAAATGAAAGGACTGGGAGTTTGGCCTAATGGTATAGTGCTTGCTTAGCATGCACATACATAGAAAAGGCTAGAAGTGTTGCTGTGGCTCAAGTGGTAGAGCTCTAGCCTTGAGAAAGTCCAAGGTCAGGCATCAGGCCCTGAGTTCAAATCCAGGACTGGCAAAAAAAAATTGAAAAAGAAACTGCCCCTGTCCAACTATAGCAAGTCCCACACTCTCCCCAAACTAGACCAGAGTTGGATGGGGCTGGGACTGCAGGAGCAGACTCCACCCATTCTGCCTGGATCACAAGATTCTGGCCACACCCCCTATTAGTTCCTGTTTCTCGCTGACCAATGGGATAGGAGATTTGGGGCCACGCCCACGTTCCACGCTGCCTAGCAATACTGGTATTCTGTCTGTTGACTTATACCACTAGCAGCAACTGTTGAAGGGAGAGGTGGCTGAGTGGTGATCGAGAGAATCCAGGTGATTTGGCAATAGACTTGGATACTCGCTTACTTATTAGTGATTGGGTACGTACAGGAGATTTCGAAGAGCCTGGGAATGTGGCCGGTCCATCTTTCCCATCCCAGAGCTGGCACGTCTGAACAATCAAAACCAAGAAAGAAACGACTGCAGGAACATCAGCAGAACTATCTTCATGGATCTGAAAAGATAAGGAAGAAAAATAAAAGGGGAGGCAAGCCCACGACCAACACCACTGGGGTCTGTAATTCACGTGAGGGTGCAGCCAGAGACCAAGCTGACCCTGAGCCTCGCCTGCCTTCAGGCACAGTCAGAGCAGCCAGGGTCAAGAGTGTCACAGGTCCCAAGAACAACAAGGATCTGGAGAGGGGCTACCAATACCTGCTGCTAGCCCTGGACTGGAGCAAATTACGACATCAACAGCTCTTCAGTGAAATCCACCAACTAAAGCAGGTAAAGAAAGAGCTGCAGGAACAACAGCAGGAAGAAAATGAGAAGCTGGCCCAGGTGCAAGAAACACTGAAAGCAGAGTTAGAAGACCACAAGGTAGCCACACAGATGTTTCTTTCAGAAAAAGGCCACTTACAATCTGCCCTGGCCCACATGGAACAGGAAGTCAAACGAAGTCAGGTGGAGCATGAAGATCTGACCAGCCGCCTGCAGGCTTCTCAGCAACGCAGCTTAGACCTAGAGATGGCCTTGTCTGCCCTCACCACCACGCAGAAGGACATTGAGCAGAAGAACAGACAGCTCATCCAAGACCTGGGTGATGTGAAGCTGCAGCTCGAGGAAAAGAGCAGAAGCTGTGACAACCTGCAGGAGCTGAATGCAGACTTACAGGGGAAGCTGGACGTGCTCCGGACCCAGAAGTCCAACATGAAATTGAAAATAGAAAAATTCCAACGAGTGCTAGAGGAGCGGGCAGTGCTGAAAAGAAGAATAGGAAATGTACAAAGTGTGGTGAGTGCATTGAGGTTGGAGAGGGACAAGATTGCGGAGGACCTGAGGGTGGAGAGGTCCACGTGGACGGAGAAGGTGCGGCGGCTCTCACGGGAGATGAACCAACTCACAGATGAGCGCGAGGTAGACCTGTGGCAGATGGTGGATCTAGAGAACAAGCTGGCAGAAATGGAGAAAAGCCAGCAGAGGCACAGCCCCTTGCAGGACCATCTCAGGCTGACTTAAAGAACCTGGAGCAACAAGTTCAATTCCAGGTTCAGGAAACCCAAAGCCTCAGTCTCCAGAACCTGGAGCAACAGGAACGGCTGCTGCTACTGCAGAAGAAAGTGGGTGACAAGGCTCAGTCCAACATCTTTGAGACCCAGAAATGCACAGACCTGCAAACGAGAGAGCTGAAAGAGCAGCTGGAGCAGCTGCAGGAAGCTTTCCATAGGCTGAGCACTGAGAAGGACCAGCTCACCAGCCTCCTGACCTCAGAGCAAAAGGAGAATGAACACCTTCTGGAGAAGCTGGAGCAGCGAGAGATGGAATTAGGAGAATGGAAAGAGGTGGCTGAAGGAAGTTTTCAAACAGCCCAGAGTCTTCAGGAGCTCAATGCTCAGTACCTGGCCCAGCTGCAGGAACTCAAAACCACCTGTGAAGAGAACATGGCCTCCATTCAGCAGCTGAGTGCAGAGAAGGAGGAGCTGCAACAGCACCTGCTGAGGCACGCCCAGCTGCTGGAGCAGCAGCAGCAGCAGGACCTGACCCTGACCCAAGAGTTGCAGGACACTCTCCAGTGCCTGGAAGCCACTACACAAGAGAAGGAGCAACTCCAGGCCCAGCTGAGCTTCCTGGCTTTCCAGGAAGGTAAAGAAGGGGACAAGGAAGAAGCAAGGGCTGAGGAGGCAACTCCAGCCGCCGTGACCATCCCAGAGGCTGTGGACATCCCACAAGTCATGAAGGCCTTTTACCCGAAAGCAAAATCAGTTGCTGAGGTGACAAAAGTGAAACTCAGCCAACAGCTGCAGGAGCAGCAGGCCCACTGCCAGTGCCTGGCCAACTTGGCAGCCCAGTGCCAGACCAAGCTGGAGCAGCAGGCCCTGTTTCCCAAGAGCAGGAACCATGGTCCCTCAGGGGACAGGAAGGAGGACACGCGGGTGTCTAAGAAGATGAGAATGTGCTTCCTCCAGGCCCTGCCTGACAAAGTGGAGCACCAGAGTCCAGCAGGGGACCTCCAGCACCGGTGTGCCCAGCTGTCCAAACACATCAGCACCCTCGACGACTCCATAATGCTGTACAAAGAACAGATGGAAGTCCTGGACCAACTCTATAAGGAGAAAGATGAGTGTGTCATGGAACTCTCCCAGGAGAAGATGCAGAAGAAGGAGGAGCTGCAGGAACTTCTGGTGCTCCTTGTGGTTGAAGGTGCACAGTGCCAGGGCCAGACGCCTGCAGACCCTGAGACCCCTGCTGCTGAGGTCACTTCACACCTGCCAAGCCCCTCAAACATTGAAGACAGCAAGGAGCAGAAAATCTTTGCAGATGCCCAACTCAAAGACAGTGTGCAGCCTGCCCAGGTAGAGGCAGGGGGGCCTTGTCCCCGAAAGGCCTCCACCCCAGAGCCCACTGTGATGCTGATGCCTGATACCCAGCCCCCCGAAGAGCTTTTGGGCCAGGGCAATGAGCAATCCCGATCCTCTCCTTTCTTCTCCAGGCTGAGGAAAATGATGTGCTGGCGATAATGGTTCTTTAAAGACTTAATAGCCACCATGGCAATCTTTTAGGTCTGCACCTAACGGGTGATGACTGGACTTCAACCTCAGGCCAGATAGGACAGAGACTGCGGGAGGTGGCCCTACCTCTAAGTCATCTAAACAGCCATTGGTTGCCGGGGAAGGAGGGCCCTTGATATAGTTTTCACAAATAATCATTTTTTACAAAGAAAAATAAAATGTTATATTTACCGAATCCATCATGTTCCTTTTTATATAAGTGACTAAACACAATGTATTCTGTGAACATTTGGGGAGTAATATTTTGAACATGTATAGAAATAAAACTTTAGTTTACAAGTAAAAAAAAAATCAGACTTTAGTGCCTAGTATGGCTTTGAACTGCAATCCTCAGTTCTCAGCCTCCTGAGTAGCTGGCCTCCATGCCCTGCTCAACAATTAAAATTTCAAAAAACAAGAAAAATAACTCTTTGGCTTCAGAATAGCATGTTGAGGTTCAGGGTACAGTTGGAAGGTTACAAATAGCACCCGCTGGGTGCCACAGGCTCACACCTGCAATCCTAGCTACAGGAGGCTAAGATATAAGGATCACAATTTGAAGCCAGTCCAGGTAGCAAAGTTAATTGGAAACTCATTTCCAACCAACTACCAAAAAAGCTGTAAGGGGAACCATGGCTCAAGTGGTAGAGTGCTAGCCTTAAGCAAAAAAGGTCAGAGACAGAGCCTAAGTCCTGAGTTAAAGCCTTAGTAACAATTCAAGAGAAAGGAAGCATGGAAGCAAGGAAGTGAGAGAGAGAGAGAGGGAAAGAAAGAACAGGAAGAAAAAGAAAAAGTGAGGAAAAGCACATACTGTGCACAAGAGACACACAGAGAGGGTGGGAGTGAGAAATAGAGGGAAAGAAAAAGAGAGGGAGAGAAAGGGAGAGAACATTACCAGTACAGGTAACCAAAATTGCAAACGAGAAAACAAAACAAAACAACAACAACAAAACAATGGCATGGTGATGAAGAAGCACTGCTTTCAACACACACACACACACACACACACACACAGAGACAAATACAAATAAAGATGGAGGAGGAAGCAGACAGCTTATCTAAACCAAGAGGACACCAGGAGAAACCCCAGTCACATCTGGAAAAACAAGAAAAGCGAGGAAGGAAGATGGCGTCGAGACAATAGGGACGCAGCCTAGCCCTCTCTGACAAAAAGAGAGAATCAGGGAGTCCCACGAGCCAACTACCTAAAGAAATCCACAACAACAAACTCAAAAAGCAACGGAGGAGGACTCAAACAGGAAAAGAAATCCAGATAAAGCTCACATCCAACTTTCTCAAAGAATTCGGAACGCGAAGACCCCTCACCCACCACTCGCCCGATCCAAGCCACGAAAGCCGCGGAAAGCGGCGGCGGGCGCCGGATATAATCCACGAAAAGCGGCGGCAGTGGAGGGCGCCAGGCTGGGAGCCCAACGGCTGCAGAAACCAGCACAGAACCGGGCCAGTGAACGGTGGAAGCAGCACAACCCAGACATGGAACACAGGTGGCGGCGGAGACCTGAGGGGGGTGAAAGACTCCCCACCACCGTGGAGCACCCGCAGATGGACGCAGAGGCGTGAGTAATACAGCGCGTCCCCAAACACATCGGGAAAGCAGAGCGGGTGCCAAGGAATAGAACTTAACTCAGACCCCAACACCCCGCCCGAGAAAGAATGGCGGGAGCAGGGGGGCAAGGAATTTAGAATCCTGTCCCCTCCCTCAACAGCCCCCTCCCTCAGGCCATTGACTGGAGATTGACAGGCGGGCTACCCATAAGACCCAGCACCCCACCAAGGGAGGCGGGACTGTCCCAACTCCCACCCGACCAACGGGCTCAAGCCCCAGCCCTCTGACTGGAGACTGACAAGTGGGCCGACCCTAAGACTCAGCACCCCACCAGGGGAGGCGGAGCTGTCCCAGCTCCCACCCGCCCACCAGGCTCCTCTCCCAGGCCACTGGATCTGGAGAGTGGAGGGCGTTGGGACCCTGCCTTACAACAGTGGGTAGGGGGTGCGGGAAAATAGGAGCCAGCATCTGCCCCCCCTCAATTCCTGAGCGGGGCATCCTCCAGCTGGGAATCCTGAGCAAGACACCACCGAGGGGGCCCCCACAGTCACAGACTCTGACAAAGCAGTGGAAACACAGCAGGGATCTGAAGGGCCGACCAGCAGCCAAGCTCCCCTTCTGAGAACCAAAAAGGCCCGGCTCCGCCCTTGGAGCCCACGTCCCCAGCTGGGCCCCGCCCCTGGGAACAGAAGGGTCTCCTGCTGGTCCTGCTGAGAGCCCCTGAAACTCTCAACTCCCATGCCCTTGGCTTGGGGCCACCCCTGGAAGCAGCACAGGAAAACATCCGCCAACCTCGCTCAGACGGAAGCTCGCAGAGCCATCCCATGGTCCACTGTGAGGCCACTGGTTGGGCTAAGAGCTAGTCGTGCAGCAACACATAAGTTTTTTTCTAATGCTTTCCAAACTTTGTACTCAAATACGCTACCTACTTACCCCCTGACCTCTCTCATTCTATTTTTCTATCTCTGGACCTCTGTTCGTCTTTTTCAACCCTTATACTGCATGGATCTACACTTGATGGCTGTTGAGCAACACTGTACATCTAGGTGTTTAATTATTCTCTAGGCTCAGAGGGACTTAAAGACAATAGAGATTGGATTGAGAGGCTTATTGTTTTGGGTATAAATCGCTTATCAGTGGCTTATTAGACTGGTCGGTAACTGCACAAAAAGAAAGAGTGATAACACCCATCAAAACTTGTGAACATCTAGAGTCTGCCAGCTACAGAGGTCTAGGTTGGTTATATCTGAAAACCTATAATCGTGTTTAGTATTAATCTTGCTCCCATTTTCAAATGGGCAGAACAAGAAACTCAAGAAAAATGTCAAATCAGGAAACAACATCCCCCACCCAATGTAAACAGACAATGGAACAGTCACTGGCAAACCTAGAGGAGAGTCTTCCAAGTGCTATACAAATGCAATTGATAAACATCATTAATGAAAAATGTGAAAATGTAAAGAAAGAGATAAGGGAGGAAGCCATAGCTGAACAAGAGGAAACCATAAGCAAGGTGATAAGTGAAAAAGAAGAAGCCATAAAGGAGGCCATAATAAAGGTTTTTCAAAGAAGGATGGATGAATTCATAGAATCCACAAATAAAACGGTGACTGAACTCCAGGAAATGTTCAAAGAAAGTAAAGCTACTGAGTTAACCACTCAAATGGAAATCAAGGAGATAAAGAAATCCATACATGATCTAAAACAAGAGATGCAAGGCATCAAAAATGAGCAATTAGAAGCAAGGGAGATGAAAAATAAAGTACATAGCTTTGATAGCAGGTTAGACAATGCAGAGGAGAGAATTTCCGGGGCTGAAGATAATTTAGTTATTCTAGAGAAAGAACAGAAAATGAGTCAATCCAAATCTAGGAAAAATGAGAGAGCGCTTCAGGAGGTCCAAGATACAATTAGGAAGCCTAATTTAAGGCTAATAGGTATTGAGGAGGGCGTGGAGAAAGAGGTCAATGGTATTGGAAATATACTTCAGGGAATCATCTCAGAGAATTTCCCAAACATCCAGAAGGGCAGGCCCATCCAGATACAAGAAGCTTTTAGAACCCCAAACAGACCTGACCAGAAAAGAACATCCCACCGCCACATCGTAATCCGAACTGGATCAACAGAAACCAAAAAAAGGATCCTAAAGGCAGCCATGGAAAAAGGTTCAGTAACCTATAAAGGAAAACCAATCAGAATAACCCCAGATTTCTCAGCAGAGACACTGCAAGCAAGAAGTGACTGGAAGCATATATGTCATGCCCTTAAGTCAAATAACTACCAACCAAGAATCCTGTACCCAGCTAAGCTCTCATTCATAACTGAGGGAACAATAAAAACATTCCATTCCAGGGAAAAGCTGCAACAATATGTCGCAACAAAACCAACACTACAGAGAATTCTCAACGATGCTCTATACACTGAAAACCAAAATAAATGCAATATAGGGAAAGAAATGGCACCTAAACAGCATACCATCTAAGGACCACAAGAACTGTCAAGACACAGGCCCAAATAAAAGCTTTTAAAAATGGTAGGAACTAATAAATATCTCTCAATCCTAACTCTCAATATCAATGGATTTAACTCTCCAATTAAACGGCATAGGCTGTCTAGTTGGATCAAAAAGCAAGAGCCATCGTTCTGCTGTCTTCAAGAGACACATCTTACCCCAAAAAACCAATCATCTTTTGAAACTGAGAGGTTGGAATAAACTCTATCAAGCTAACGGCCCCCATAAACAGGCTGGAGTTGCCATCCTCATATCAGATAAAATAGACTTCAAACTAAAATTAGTAAAAAAAAAAAAAGACAAAGAAGGTTACTACATACTACTAAAGGGATCTTTCCTCCAGGAAGACATAACGATCCTAAATATTTACACACCCAATCCCGGAGCTCCAAACTTCATGAAGCAAACTTTACTTACACTGAAACCATACATAGATCCAAATACAGTGATTGCCGGTGACTTTAACACACCACTCTCACCTATGGACAGATCAACAAGGCAAAAACTCAACAGAGAAACCTTAGAACTGAACAACTATATAGACCAAGTAGATCTAACAGACATCTGCAGAATATTCCACCCAGCAACAACACAATATACGTTTTTCTCAGCAGCACATGGAACATTTTCCAAAATAGATCACATCTTAGGCCATAAAACAAACCTGGACAGATTCAGAAACAATGAAATTATTCCATGCACACTCTCAGACCACAAAGGCATCAAATTGGAACTGAACACACATCTCCACCAACGAAAACCCTGTAACTTTTGGAGACTGGACCACACATTGTTGAATCACCAATGGGTCATCGAAGAGATCAGAACAGAAATCCAACAGTTTATGAAATTTAACAGTAAGAAGCACACAAAATACCAACTCCTTTGGGACACAGCAAAGGCAGTACTCAGAGGAAAATTTATAGCGCTGAGTGCCTACAACAACAAGTGGGAAAAATTGCAAACCAACAAGTTAATGTCTCACCTTAAGATCCTGGAAAAAGAGCAACAAACCAACCCTAATCCCAATAGAAGAAAGCAAATTAGTAAAATCAAAGCAGAATTAAATGATTTGGAATCCAAAAAAAACTATAGAAAGAATCAACAAAACAAGGAGTTGGTTCTTTGAAAGAATTAACAAAATTGACAAGCCCTTAGCAAATCTTACCAAAAACAGAAGAGAGCATATCGAAATAAACAAAATCGCAGATGAAAATGGTAATATCACGACAGAAATTACCAAGATCCAGAATATCATGAGGGAATACTTCTCAAACCTTTATGCCAACAAATTTGAGAATCTAGATGAAATGGATGAATTCCTAGCCAATATTAACATACCCACACTGAACCAAGAAGAACTAAGCGAACTCAATAGGCCTAATTCAAGCTCTGAAATAGAAATGGCAATTAGAGAACTTCCACCTAAGGAAAGCCCAGGGCCAGATGGATTCACAGCTGAATTCTATAAGGTCTTCAAAGCAGAGCTCACACCAATACTCCTCAAGCTCTTCAACGAAATTGAAAATGAAGGTTCCTTACCAAACTCATTCTATGAAGCCAGTAAAACCCTCATCCCAAAACCAGACAGAGATTCATCAAAGAAAGAGAACTATAGACCTACATCTTTGATGAACATCGATGCAAAACTTCTCAACAAATGCTGGCCAACCGTCTACAACACGTCATCAAAAAATTATACACTGTGATCAAACTAGATTCATCACGGGGAGGCAAAGCTGGTTCAACATACGCAAATCAATTAATATAATTCAACACATCAACAGGAGCAAGGACAAAAATCACATGATTGTCTCAATAGACACGGAAAAGGCATTTATCAAGATCCAACACCCCTTTATGTTAAAAGCTCTGGAGAAACTAGGAATCCATGGAACATTCCTCAATGTAATAAAGGCTGTGTATGAGAAACCTACTGCTTGTATTACACTTAGTGGTGAAAATCTAAAGCCATTCCCTCTAAAATCAGGAATGAGACAAGGATGCCCACTCTCTCCACTCCTCTTTAACATAGTACTAGAATTCCTAGCCAGTGCAATAAGGCAAGAAGCAAGCATAAAGGGGATCAAAGGAGGGAAAGAGGAAATAAAACTATCCCTCTTTGCAGATGACATGATTCTGTATTTAAAGAATCCTATAGACTCTACTCCCAAGCTCCTTGAGCTGATTCAAAGCTTTGGAAGAGTAGCAGGCTATAAAATCAACCCTCAAAAACCAACTGCCTTCCTTTACGCCAACAGTGAGAGGAACGAGGCAATAATCAGGACAGGAACTCCTTTCACAATAGCCTCAAAGAAAATAAAGTACCTAGGAATTAGCTTAACTAAGAATGTAAAGGACCTTTTTGACGAAAACTTTAAAACCCTAAAAAAGGAAATTAAAGCAGAACTAAGGAAATGGAAAAACCTTCCATGCTCCTGGATTGGAAGAATCAACATTGTGAAAATGACAATCTTGCCAAGAGCTGTCTACAAATTCAATGCAATACCCATCAATATCCCAATGTCATTCTTTAAAGAAATAGAAGAGGCAATCCAAAATTTCATATGGAATAATAAAAGACCCCGTATAGCAAAAACACTTCTTAGCAGAAAGAACAGCGCTGGAGGAATTTCAATTCCAAACTTTAGACTCTATTACAGAGCTCTAATTATCAAAACAGCTTGGTACTGGCACAGGAGCAGGCCTGAAGACCAATGGAATAGAACTGAGGACCCAGATATTAAACCACAGACCTATGGCCACCTAATCTTTGACAGGGAGCCAAAAAAATAGAATGGAAGAAAGACAGCCTCTTCAACAAGTAGTGCTGCCAGAACTGGTTAAGCACCTGCAGAAAACTAAAGTTGGATCCTTCTTTGTCACCCTGCACTAGAATTAACTCCAAATGGATCAAAGACCTGGAGGTAAAAGCTGACACACTGGAAACTTTAAAGGAAGGAATAGGAGATACACTAGGCCTCCTTGGCACAGGTAGAAACTTTCTTAATAAGGACCAAGAATCACAACAAATCAGAGAAAGACTGGATAAGTGGGACTGCATTAAACTGCAGAGTTTTGGTAAGGCAAAGGACATAGCTAGTAAACTAACCAGGAAGCCTACAGAGTGGGAGAAGATCTTCACCAACCAAACAACGGACAAAGGCCTCATATCTAAAATATATCAACAACTCAAAAAATTGAATCACTCCAAAACTAACCTCCAAAGTAACAACCATCCCATTAAAAAATGGGCCAAAGACTTAAAGAGAGTCTTCTCTGAAGAAGAAACAAAAATGGCCTACAGACACATGAAGAAGTGCTCAACATCTCTGGTCATAAAAGAAATGCAAATCAAAACAACTCTAAGATTCCATCTCACACCAGTTAGGATGGCCAGGATCAGGAAAACGAATAACAACAGATGCTGGAGGGGATGTGGCCAGGAGGGATCACTACTACACTGTTGGTGGGAGTGCAAACTCGTTCAACCACTATGGAAAGCAGTGTGGCAGTGCCTCAAAAGGCTAAACATAGAACTCCCCTATGACCCAGCAATTCCACTACTTGGCATTTACCCAACCATCCAGAAACAAGGACATACTAAATCCACTAGCACAACAATGTTCATTGCAGCACTATTCACCACAGCAAAGATATGGAACCAACCTAGATGTCCCTCTGTTGATGAGTGGATCAACATGTTGTGGTATTTGTAAACAATGGAATTCTATGCTGCTGTCATAAAGAATGACATCGCCCCATTTGTTAGGAAATGGAAAGACAGAACAAATCATATTAAGTGAAGTAAGCCAGACTCAAAGGAACTTAGGCTCAATGGTTTCCCTCATTCGTCATAATCAGTAGAAACCTTGGGCTCTACTAGCAGAGATCTGCAATAGAGCAAAATCTTGATACATAAGGCCATATAATGTGAAGCTAATTGAAAGGACCTCCAGGATATTGAAACAAAAGCCATACAATGAATGATCGTTGTCCTTAATGTACTATGTTGTCTCTCATCTCCTTTGCTGTCCCTTGGTTATCTCATATTGGTATTGTATCTCACTTTGTTATCTGATATATTGAATTTATTTGTATTTGGATATTTGAAATTTGATAGGGAAGGGGGGAAAACCAAGATGGGTGTGGGGTGTTGGGTGGAGGGAAATGGGTACCAAGACATGTGAAAGGGTATCAAGGTATGTGAATTAATGCACCTTCTATCTGGCAAATATCATGTAACCCTTTTACTAATTCCAATAAAAATATGGAAAAAGAAAAAAAATAAATAAATGAAAGGACTGGGAGTTTGGCCTAATGGTATAGTGCTTGCTTAGCATGCACATACATAGAAAAGGCTAGAAGTGTTGCTGTGGCTCAAGTGGTAGAGCTCTAGCCTTGAGAAAGTCCAAGGTCAGGCATCAGGCCCTGAGTTCAAATCCAGGACTGGCAAAAAAAAATTGAAAAAGAAACTGCCCCTGTCCAACTATAGCAAGTCCCACACTCTCCCCAAACTAGACCAGAGTTGGATGGGGCTGGGACTGCAGGAGCAGACTCCACCCATTCTGCCTGGATCACAAGATTCTGGCCACACCCCCTATTAGTTCCTGTTTCTCGCTGACCAATGGGATAGGAGATTTGGGGCCACGCCCACGTTCCACGCTGCCTAGCAATACTGGTATTCTGTCTGTTGACTTATACCACTAGCAGCAACTGTTGAAGGGAGAGGTGGCTGAGTGGTGATCGAGAGAATCCAGGTGATTTGGCAATAGACTTGGATACTCGCTTACTTATTAGTGATTGGGTACGTACAGGAGATTTCGAAGAGCCTGGGAATGTGGCCGGTCCATCTTTCCCATCCCAGAGCTGGCACGTCTGAACAATCAAAACCAAGAAAGAAACGACTGCAGGAACATCAGCAGAACTATCTTCATGGATCTGAAAAGATAAGGAAGAAAAATAAAAGGGGAGGCAAGCCCACGACCAACACCACTGGGGTCTGTAATTCACGTGAGGGTGCAGCCAGAGACCAAGCTGACCCTGAGCCTCGCCTGCCTTCAGGCACAGTCAGAGCAGCCAGGGTCAAGAGTGTCACAGGTCCCAAGAACAACAAGGATCTGGAGAGGGGCTACCAATACCTGCTGCTAGCCCTGGACTGGAGCAAATTACGACATCAACAGCTCTTCAGTGAAATCCACCAACTAAAGCAGGTAAAGAAAGAGCTGCAGGAACAACAGCAGGAAGAAAATGAGAAGCTGGCCCAGGTGCAAGAAACACTGAAAGCAGAGTTAGAAGACCACAAGGTAGCCACACAGATGTTTCTTTCAGAAAAAGGCCACTTACAATCTGCCCTGGCCCACATGGAACAGGAAGTCAAACGAAGTCAGGTGGAGCATGAAGATCTGACCAGCCGCCTGCAGGCTTCTCAGCAACGCAGCTTAGACCTAGAGATGGCCTTGTCTGCCCTCACCACCACGCAGAAGGACATTGAGCAGAAGAACAGACAGCTCATCCAAGACCTGGGTGATGTGAAGCTGCAGCTCGAGGAAAAGAGCAGAAGCTGTGACAACCTGCAGGAGCTGAATGCAGACTTACAGGGGAAGCTGGACGTGCTCCGGACCCAGAAGTCCAACATGAAATTGAAAATAGAAAAATTCCAACGAGTGCTAGAGGAGCGGGCAGTGCTGAAAAGAAGAATAGGAAATGTACAAAGTGTGGTGAGTGCATTGAGGTTGGAGAGGGACAAGATTGCGGAGGACCTGAGGGTGGAGAGGTCCACGTGGACGGAGAAGGTGCGGCGGCTCTCACGGGAGATGAACCAACTCACAGATGAGCGCGAGGTAGACCTGTGGCAGATGGTGGATCTAGAGAACAAGCTGGCAGAAATGGAGAAAAGCCAGCAGAGGCACAGCCCCTTGCAGGACCATCTCAGGCTGACTTAAAGAACCTGGAGCAACAAGTTCAATTCCAGGTTCAGGAAACCCAAAGCCTCAGTCTCCAGAACCTGGAGCAACAGGAACGGCTGCTGCTACTGCAGAAGAAAGTGGGTGACAAGGCTCAGTCCAACATCTTTGAGACCCAGAAATGCACAGACCTGCAAACGAGAGAGCTGAAAGAGCAGCTGGAGCAGCTGCAGGAAGCTTTCCATAGGCTGAGCACTGAGAAGGACCAGCTCACCAGCCTCCTGACCTCAGAGCAAAAGGAGAATGAACACCTTCTGGAGAAGCTGGAGCAGCGAGAGATGGAATTAGGAGAATGGAAAGAGGTGGCTGAAGGAAGTTTTCAAACAGCCCAGAGTCTTCAGGAGCTCAATGCTCAGTACCTGGCCCAGCTGCAGGAACTCAAAACCACCTGTGAAGAGAACATGGCCTCCATTCAGCAGCTGAGTGCAGAGAAGGAGGAGCTGCAACAGCACCTGCTGAGGCACGCCCAGCTGCTGGAGCAGCAGCAGCAGCAGGACCTGACCCTGACCCAAGAGTTGCAGGACACTCTCCAGTGCCTGGAAGCCACTACACAAGAGAAGGAGCAACTCCAGGCCCAGCTGAGCTTCCTGGCTTTCCAGGAAGGTAAAGAAGGGGACAAGGAAGAAGCAAGGGCTGAGGAGGCAACTCCAGCCGCCGTGACCATCCCAGAGGCTGTGGACATCCCACAAGTCATGAAGGCCTTTTACCCGAAAGCAAAATCAGTTGCTGAGGTGACAAAAGTGAAACTCAGCCAACAGCTGCAGGAGCAGCAGGCCCACTGCCAGTGCCTGGCCAACTTGGCAGCCCAGTGCCAGACCAAGCTGGAGCAGCAGGCCCTGTTTCCCAAGAGCAGGAACCATGGTCCCTCAGGGGACAGGAAGGAGGACACGCGGGTGTCTAAGAAGATGAGAATGTGCTTCCTCCAGGCCCTGCCTGACAAAGTGGAGCACCAGAGTCCAGCAGGGGACCTCCAGCACCGGTGTGCCCAGCTGTCCAAACACATCAGCACCCTCGACGACTCCATAATGCTGTACAAAGAACAGATGGAAGTCCTGGACCAACTCTATAAGGAGAAAGATGAGTGTGTCATGGAACTCTCCCAGGAGAAGATGCAGAAGAAGGAGGAGCTGCAGGAACTTCTGGTGCTCCTTGTGGTTGAAGGTGCACAGTGCCAGGGCCAGACGCCTGCAGACCCTGAGACCCCTGCTGCTGAGGTCACTTCACACCTGCCAAGCCCCTCAAACATTGAAGACAGCAAGGAGCAGAAAATCTTTGCAGATGCCCAACTCAAAGACAGTGTGCAGCCTGCCCAGGTAGAGGCAGGGGGGCCTTGTCCCCGAAAGGCCTCCACCCCAGAGCCCACTGTGATGCTGATGCCTGATACCCAGCCCCCCGAAGAGCTTTTGGGCCAGGGCAATGAGCAATCCCGATCCTCTCCTTTCTTCTCCAGGCTGAGGAAAATGATGTGCTGGCGATAATGGTTCTTTAAAGACTTAATAGCCACCATGGCAATCTTTTAGGTCTGCACCTAACGGGTGATGACTGGACTTCAACCTCAGGCCAGATAGGACAGAGACTGCGGGAGGTGGCCCTACCTCTAAGTCATCTAAACAGCCATTGGTTGCCGGGGAAGGAGGGCCCTTGATATAGTTTTCACAAATAATCATTTTTTACAAAGAAAAATAAAATGTTATATTTACCGAATCCATCATGTTCCTTTTTATATAAGTGACTAAACACAATGTATTCTGTGAACATTTGGGGAGTAATATTTTGAACATGTATAGAAATAAAACTTTAGTTTACAAGTAAAAAAAAAATCAGACTTTAGTGCCTAGTATGGCTTTGAACTGCAATCCTCAGTTCTCAGCCTCCTGAGTAGCTGGCCTCCATGCCCTGCTCAACAATTAAAATTTCAAAAAACAAGAAAAATAACTCTTTGGCTTCAGAATAGCATGTTGAGGTTCAGGGTACAGTTGGAAGGTTACAAATAGCACCCGCTGGGTGCCACAGGCTCACACCTGCAATCCTAGCTACAGGAGGCTAAGATATAAGGATCACAATTTGAAGCCAGTCCAGGTAGCAAAGTTAATTGGAAACTCATTTCCAACCAACTACCAAAAAAGCTGTAAGGGGAACCATGGCTCAAGTGGTAGAGTGCTAGCCTTAAGCAAAAAAGGTCAGAGACAGAGCCTAAGTCCTGAGTTAAAGCCTTAGTAACAATTCAAGAGAAAGGAAGCATGGAAGCAAGGAAGTGAGAGAGAGAGAGAGGGAAAGAAAGAACAGGAAGAAAAAGAAAAAGTGAGGAAAAGCACATACTGTGCACAAGAGACACACAGAGAGGGTGGGAGTGAGAAATAGAGGGAAAGAAAAAGAGAGGGAGAGAAAGGGAGAGAACATTACCAGTACAGGTAACCAAAATTGCAAACGAGAAAACAAAACAAAACAACAACAACAAAACAATGGCATGGTGATGAAGAAGCACTGCTTTCAACACACACACACACACACACACACACACACACACACACACAGAGACAAATACAAATAAAGATGGAGGAGGAAGCAGACAGCTTATCTAAACCAAGAGGACACCAGGAGAAACCCCAGTCACATCTGGAAAAACAAGAAAAGCGAGGAAGGAAGATGGCGTCGAGACAATAGGGACGCAGCCTAGCCCTCTCTGACAAAAAGAGAGAATCAGGGAGTCCCACGAGCCAACTACCTAAAGAAATCCACAACAACAAACTCAAAAAGCAACGGAGGAGGACTCAAACAGGAAAAGAAATCCAGATAAAGCTCACATCCAACTTTCTCAAAGAATTCGGAACGCGAAGACCCCTCACCCACCACTCGCCCGATCCAAGCCACGAAAGCCGCGGAAAGCGGCGGCGGGCGCCGGATATAATCCACGAAAAGCGGCGGCAGTGGAGGGCGCCAGGCTGGGAGCCCAACGGCTGCAGAAACCAGCACAGAACCGGGCCAGTGAACGGTGGAAGCAGCACAACCCAGACATGGAACACAGGTGGCGGCGGAGACCCGAGGGGGGTGAAAGACTCCCCACCACCGTGGAGCACCCGCAGATGGACGCAGAGGCGTGAGTAATACAGCGCGTCCCCAAACACATCGGGAAAGCAGAGCGGGTGCCAAGGAATAGAACTTAACTCAGACCCCAACACCCCGCCCGAGAAAGAATGGCGGGAGCAGGGGGGCAAGGAATTTAGAATCCTGTCCCCTCCCTCAACAGCCCCCTCCCTCAGGCCATTGACTGGAGATTGACAGGCGGGCTACCCATAAGACCCAGCACCCCACCAAGGGAGGCGGGACTGTCCCAACTCCCACCCGACCAACGGGCTCAAGCCCCAGCCCTCTGACTGGAGACTGACAAGTGGGCCGACCCTAAGACTCAGCACCCCACCAGGGGAGGCGGAGCTGTCCCAGCTCCCACCCGCCCACCAGGCTCCTCTCCCAGGCCACTGGATCTGGAGAGTGGAGGGCGTTGGGACCCTGCCTTACAACAGTGGGTAGGGGGTGCGGGAAAATAGGAGCCAGCATCTGCCCCCCCTCAATTCCTGAGCGGGGCATCCTCCAGCTGGGAATCCTGAGCAAGACACCACCGAGGGGGCCCCCACAGTCACAGACTCTGACAAAGCAGTGGAAACACAGCAGGGATCTGAAGGGCCGACCAGCAGCCAAGCTCCCCTTCTGAGAACCAAAAAGGCCCGGCTCCGCCCTTGGAGCCCACGTCCCCAGCTGGGCCCCGCCCCTGGGAACAGAAGGGTCTCCTGCTGGTCCTGCTGAGAGCCCCTGAAACTCTCAACTCCCATGCCCTTGGCTTGGGGCCACCCCTGGAAGCAGCACAGGAAAACATCCGCCAACCTCGCTCAGACGGAAGCTCGCAGAGCCATCCCATGGTCCACTGTGAGGCCACTGGTTGGGCTAAGAGCTAGTCGTGCAGCAACACATAAGTTTTTTTCTAATGCTTTCCAAACTTTGTACTCAAATACGCTACCTACTTACCCCCTGACCTCTCTCATTCTATTTTTCTATCTCTGGACCTCTGTTCGTCTTTTTCAACCCTTATACTGCATGGATCTACACTTGATGGCTGTTGAGCAACACTGTACATCTAGGTGTTTAATTATTCTCTAGGCTCAGAGGGACTTAAAGACAATAGAGATTGGATTGAGAGGCTTATTGTTTTGGGTATAAATCGCTTATCAGTGGCTTATTAGACTGGTCGGTAACTGCACAAAAAGAAAGAGTGATAACACCCATCAAAACTTGTGAACATCTAGAGTCTGCCAGCTACAGAGGTCTAGGTTGGTTATATCTGAAAACCTATAATCGTGTTTAGTATTAATCTTGCTCCCATTTTCAAATGGGCAGAACAAGAAACTCAAGAAAAATGTCAAATCAGGAAACAACATCCCCCACCCAATGTAAACAGACAATGGAACAGTCACTGGCAAACCTAGAGGAGAGTCTTCCAAGTGCTATACAAATGCAATTGATAAACATCATTAATGAAAAATGTGAAAATGTAAAGAAAGAGATAAGGGAGGAAGCCATAGCTGAACAAGAGGAAACCATAAGCAAGGTGATAAGTGAAAAAGAAGAAGCCATAAAGGAGGCCATAATAAAGGTTTTTCAAAGAAGGATGGATGAATTCATAGAATCCACAAATAAAACGGTGACTGAACTCCAGGAAATGTTCAAAGAAAGTAAAGCTACTGAGTTAACCACTCAAATGGAAATCAAGGAGATAAAGAAATCCATACATGATCTAAAACAAGAGATGCAAGGCATCAAAAATGAGCAATTAGAAGCAAGGGAGATGAAAAATAAAGTACATAGCTTTGATAGCAGGTTAGACAATGCAGAGGAGAGAATTTCCGGGGCTGAAGATAATTTAGTTATTCTAGAGAAAGAACAGAAAATGAGTCAATCCAAATCTAGGAAAAATGAGAGAGCGCTTCAGGAGGTCCAAGATACAATTAGGAAGCCTAATTTAAGGCTAATAGGTATTGAGGAGGGCGTGGAGAAAGAGGTCAATGGTATTGGAAATATACTTCAGGGAATCATCTCAGAGAATTTCCCAAACATCCAGAAGGGCAGGCCCATCCAGATACGAGAAGCTTTTAGAACCCCAAACAGACCTGACCAGAAAAGAACATCCCACCGCCACATCGTAATCCGAACTGGATCAACAGAAACCAAAAAAAGGATCCTAAAGGCAGCCATGGAAAAAGGTTCAGTAACCTATAAAGGAAAACCAATCAGAATAACCCCAGATTTCTCAGCAGAGACACTGCAAGCAAGAAGTGACTGGAAGCATATATGTCATGCCCTTAAGTCAAATAACTACCAACCAAGAATCCTGTACCCAGCTAAGCTCTCATTCATAACTGAGGGAACAATAAAAACATTCCATTCCAGGGAAAAGCTGCAACAATATGTCGCAACAAAACCAACACTACAGAGAATTCTCAACGATGCTCTATACACTGAAAACCAAAATAAATGCAATATAGGGAAAGAAATGGCACCTAAACAGCATACCATCAAAGGACCACAAGAACTGTCAAGACACAGGCCCAAATAAAAGCTTTTAAAAATGGTAGGAACTAATAAATATCTCTCAATCCTAACTCTCAATATCAATGGATTTAACTCTCCAATTAAACGGCATAGGCTGTCTAGTTGGATCAAAAAGCAAGAGCCATCGTTCTGCTGTCTTCAAGAGACACATCTTACCCCAAAAAACCAATCATCTTTTGAAACTGAGAGGTTGGAATAAACTCTATCAAGCTAACGGCCCCCATAAACAGGCTGGAGTTGCCATCCTCATATCAGATAAAATAGACTTCAAACTAAAATTAGTAAAAAAAAAAAAAGACAAAGAAGGTTACTACATACTACTAAAGGGATCTTTCCTCCAGGAAGACATAACGATCCTAAATATTTACACACCCAATCCCGGAGCTCCAAACTTCATGAAGCAAACTTTACTTACACTGAAACCATACATAGATCCAAATACAGTGATTGTCGGTGACTTTAACACACCACTCTCACCTATGGACAGATCAACAAGGCAAAAACTCAACAGAGAAACCTTAGAACTGAACAACTATATAGACCAAGTAGATCTAACAGACATCTGCAGAATATTCCACCCAGCAACAACACAATATACGTTTTTCTCAGCAGCACATGGAACATTTTCCAAAATAGATCACATCTTAGGCCATAAAACAAACCTGGACAGATTCAGAAACAATGAAATTATTCCATGCACACTCTCAGACCACAAAGGCATCAAATTGGAACTGAACACACATCTCCACCAACGAAAACCCTGTAACTTGTGGAGACTGGACCACACATTGTTGAATCACCAATGGGTCATCGAAGAGATCAGAACAGAAATCCAACAGTTTATGAAATTTAACAGTAAGAAGCACACAAAATACCAACTCCTTTGGGACACAGCAAAGGCAGTACTCAGAGGAAAATTTATAGCGCTGAGTGCCTACAACAACAAGTGGGAAAAATTGCAAACCAACAAGTTAATGTCTCACCTTAAGATCCTGGAAAAAGAGCAACAAACCAACCCTAATCCCAATAGAAGAAAGCAAATTAGTAAAATCAAAGCAGAATTAAATGATTTGGAATCCAAAAAAAACTATAGAAAGAATCAACAAAACAAGGAGTTGGTTCTTTGAAAGAATTAACAAAATTGACAAGCCCTTAGCAAATCTTACCAAAAAAAGAAGAGAGCATATCGAAATAAACAAAATCGCAGATGAAAATGGTAATATCACGACAGAAATTACCAAGATCCAGAATATCATGAGGGAATACTTCTCAAACCTTTATGCCAACAAATTTGAGAATCTAGATGAAATGGATGAATTCCTAGCCAATATTAACATACCCACACTGAACCAAGAAGAACTAAGCGAACTCAATAGGCCTAATTCAAGCTCTGAAATAGAAATGGCAATTAGAGAACTTCCACCTAAGGAAAGCCCAGGGCCAGATGGATTCACAGCTGAATTCTATAAGGTCTTCAAAGCAGAGCTCACACCAATACTCCTCAAGCTCTTCAACGAAATTGAAAATGAAGGTTCCTTACCAAACTCATTCTATGAAGCCAGTAAAACCCTCATCCCAAAACCAGACAGAGATTCATCAAAGAAAGAGAACTATAGACCTACATCTTTGATGAACATCGATGCAAAACTTCTCAACAAATGCTGGCCAACCGTCTACAACACGTCATCAAAAAAATTATACACTGTGATCAAACTAGATTCATCACGGGGAGGCAAAGCTGGTTCAACATACGCAAATCAATTAATATAATTCAACACATCAACAGGAGCAAGGACAAAAATCACATGATTGTCTCAATAGACACGGAAAAGGCATTTATCAAGATCCAACACCCCTTTATGTTAAAAGCTCTGGAGAAACTAGGAATCCATGGAACATTCCTCAATGTAATAAAGGCTGTGTATGAGAAACCTACTGCTTGTATTACACTTAGTGGTGAAAATCTAAAGCCATTCCCTCTAAAATCAGGAATGAGACAAGGATGCCCACTCTCTCCACTCCTCTTTAACATAGTACTAGAATTCCTAGCCAGTGCAATAAGGCAAGAAGCAAGCATAAAGGGGATCAAAGGAGGGAAAGAGGAAATAAAACTATCCCTCTTTGCAGATGACATGATTCTGTATTTAAAGAATCCTATAGACTCTACTCCCAAGCTCCTTGAGCTGATTCAAAGCTTTGGAAGAGTAGCAGGCTATAAAATCAACCCTCAAAAACCAACTGCCTTCCTTTACGCCAACAGTGAGAGGAACGAGGCAATAATCAGGACAGGAACTCCTTTCACAATAGCCTCAAAGAAAATAAAGTACCTAGGAATTAGCTTAACTAAGAATGTAAAGGACCTTTTTGACGAAAACTTTAAAACCCTAAAAAAGTAAATTCAAGCAGAACTAAGGAAATGGAAAAACCTTCCATGCTCCTGGATTGGAAGAATCAACATTGTGAAAATGACAATCTTGCCAAGAGCTGTCTACAAATTCAATGCAATACCCATCAATATCCCAATGTCATTCTTTAAAGAAATAGAAGAGGCAATCCAAAATTTCATATGGAATAATAAAAGACCCCGTATAGCAAAAACACTTCTTAGCAGAAAGAACAGCGCTGGAGGAATTTCAATTCCAAACTTTAGACTCTATTACAGAGCTCTAATTATCAAAACAGCTTGGTACTGGCACAGGAGCAGGCCTGAAGACCAATGGAATAGAACTGAGGACCCAGATATTAAACCACAGACCTATGGCCACCTAATCTTTGACAGGGAGCCAAAAAAATAGAATGGAAGAAAGACAGCCTCTTCAACAAGTAGTGCTGCCAGAACTGGTTAAGCACCTGCAGAAAACTAAAGTTGGATCCTTCTTTGTCACCCTGCACTAGAATTAACTCCAAATGGATCAAAGACCTGGAGGTAAAAGCTGACACACTGGAAACTTTAAAGGAAGGAATAGGAGATACACTAGGCCTCCTTGGCACAGGTAGAAACTTTCTTAATAAGGACCAAGAATCACAACAAATCAGAGAAAGACTGGATAAGTGGGACTGCATTAAACTGCAGAGTTTTGGTAAGGCAAAGGACATAGCTAGTAAACTAACCAGGAAGCCTACAGAGTGGGAGAAGATCTTCACCAACCAAACAACGGACAAAGGCCTCATATCTAAAATATATCAACAACTCAAAAAATTGAATCACTCCAAAACTAACCTCCAAAGTAACAACCATCCCATTAAAAAATGGGCCAAAGACTTAAAGAGAGTCTTCTCTGAAGAAGAAACAAAAATGGCCTACAGACACATGAAGAAGTGCTCAACATCTCTGGTCATAAAAGAAATGCAAATCAAAACAACTCTAAGATTCCATCTCACACCAGTTAGGATGGCCAGGATCAGGAAAACGAATAACAACAGATGCTGGAGGGGATGTGGCCAGGAGGGATCACTACTACACTGTTGGTGGGAGTGCAAACTCGTTCAACCACTATGGAAAGCAGTGTGGCAGTGCCTCAAAAGGCTAAACATAGAACTCCCCTATGACCCAGCAATTCCACTACTTGGCATTTACCCAACCATCCAGAAACAAGGACATACTAAATCCACTAGCACAACAATGTTCATTGCAGCACTATTCACCACAGCAAAGATATGGAACCAACCTAGATGTCCCTCTGTTGATGAGTGGATCAACATGTTGTGGTATTTGTAAACAATGGAATTCTATGCTGCTGTCATAAAGAATGACATCGCCCCATTTGTTAGGAAATGGAAAGACAGAACAAATCATATTAAGTGAAGTAAGCCAGACTCAAAGGAACTTAGGCTCAATGGTTTCCCTCATTCGTCATAATCAGTAGAAACCTTGGGCTCTACTAGCAGAGATCTGCAATAGAGCAAAATCTTGATACATAAGGCCATATAATGTGAAGCTAATTGAAAGGACCTCCAGGATATTGAAACAAAAGCCATACAATGAATGATCGTTGTCCTTAATGTACTATGTTGTCTCTCATCTCCTTTGCTGTCCCTTGGTTATCTCATATTGGTATTGTATCTCACTTTGTTATCTGATATATTGAATTTATTTGTATTTGGATATTTGAAATTTGATAGGGAAGGGGGGAAAACCAAGATGGGTGTGGGGTGTTGGGTGGAGGGAAATGGGTACCAAGACATGTGAAAGGGTATCAAGGTATGTGAATTAATGCACCTTCTATCTGGCAAATATCATGTAACCCTTTTACTAATTCCAATAAAAATATGGAAAAAGAAAAAAAATAAATAAATGAAAGGACTGGGAGTTTGGCCTAATGGTATAGTGCTTGCTTAGCATGCACATACATAGAAAAGGCTAGAAGTGTTGCTGTGGCTCAAGTGGTAGAGCTCTAGCCTTGAGAAAGTCCAAGGTCAGGCATCAGGCCCTGAGTTCAAATCCAGGACTGGCAAAAAAAAATTGAAAAAGAAACTGCCCCTGTCCAACTATAGCAAGTCCCACACTCTCCCCAAACTAGACCAGAGTTGGATGGGGCTGGGACTGCAGGAGCAGACTCCACCCATTCTGCCTGGATCACAAGATTCTGGCCACACCCCCTATTAGTTCCTGTTTCTCGCTGACCAATGGGATAGGAGATTTGGGGCCACGCCCACGTTCCACGCTGCCTAGCAATACTGGTATTCTGTCTGTTGACTTATACCACTAGCAGCAACTGTTGAAGGGAGAGGTGGCTGAGTGGTGATCGAGAGAATCCAGGTGATTTGGCAATAGACTTGGATACTCGCTTACTTATTAGTGATTGGGTACGTACAGGAGATTTCGAAGAGCCTGGGAATGTGGCCGGTCCATCTTTCCCATCCCAGAGCTGGCACGTCTGAACAATCAAAACCAAGAAAGAAACGACTGCAGGAACATCAGCAGAACTATCTTCATGGATCTGAAAAGATAAGGAAGAAAAATAAAAGGGGAGGCAAGCCCACGACCAACACCACTGGGGTCTGTAATTCACGTGAGGGTGCAGCCAGAGACCAAGCTGACCCTGAGCCTCGCCTGCCTTCAGGCACAGTCAGAGCAGCCAGGGTCAAGAGTGTCACAGGTCCCAAGAACAACAAGGATCTGGAGAGGGGCTACCAATACCTGCTGCTAGCCCTGGACTGGAGCAAATTACGACATCAACAGCTCTTCAGTGAAATCCACCAACTAAAGCAGGTAAAGAAAGAGCTGCAGGAACAACAGCAGGAAGAAAATGAGAAGCTGGCCCAGGTGCAAGAAACACTGAAAGCAGAGTTAGAAGACCACAAGGTAGCCACACAGATGTTTCTTTCAGAAAAAGGCCACTTACAATCTGCCCTGGCCCACATGGAACAGGAAGTCAAACGAAGTCAGGTGGAGCATGAAGATCTGACCAGCCGCCTGCAGGCTTCTCAGCAACGCAGCTTAGACCTAGAGATGGCCTTGTCTGCCCTCACCACCACGCAGAAGGACATTGAGCAGAAGAACAGACAGCTCATCCAAGACCTGGGTGATGTGAAGCTGCAGCTCGAGGAAAAGAGCAGAAGCTGTGACAACCTGCAGGAGCTGAATGCAGACTTACAGGGGAAGCTGGACGTGCTCCGGACCCAGAAGTCCAACATGAAATTGAAAATAGAAAAATTCCAACGAGTGCTAGAGGAGCGGGCAGTGCTGAAAAGAAGAATAGGAAATGTACAAAGTGTGGTGAGTGCATTGAGGTTGGAGAGGGACAAGATTGCGGAGGACCTGAGGGTGGAGAGGTCCACGTGGACGGAGAAGGTGCGGCGGCTCTCACGGGAGATGAACCAACTCACAGATGAGCGCGAGGTAGACCTGTGGCAGATGGTGGATCTAGAGAACAAGCTGGCAGAAATGGAGAAAAGCCAGCAGAGGCACAGCCCCTTGCAGGACCATCTCAGGCTGACTTAAAGAACCTGGAGCAACAAGTTCAATTCCAGGTTCAGGAAACCCAAAGCCTCAGTCTCCAGAACCTGGAGCAACAGGAACGGCTGCTGCTACTGCAGAAGAAAGTGGGTGACAAGGCTCAGTCCAACATCTTTGAGACCCAGAAATGCACAGACCTGCAAACGAGAGAGCTGAAAGAGCAGCTGGAGCAGCTGCAGGAAGCTTTCCATAGGCTGAGCACTGAGAAGGACCAGCTCACCAGCCTCCTGACCTCAGAGCAAAAGGAGAATGAACACCTTCTGGAGAAGCTGGAGCAGCGAGAGATGGAATTAGGAGAATGGAAAGAGGTGGCTGAAGGAAGTTTTCAAACAGCCCAGAGTCTTCAGGAGCTCAATGCTCAGTACCTGGCCCAGCTGCAGGAACTCAAAACCACCTGTGAAGAGAACATGGCCTCCATTCAGCAGCTGAGTGCAGAGAAGGAGGAGCTGCAACAGCACCTGCTGAGGCACGCCCAGCTGCTGGAGCAGCAGCAGCAGCAGGACCTGACCCTGACCCAAGAGTTGCAGGACACTCTCCAGTGCCTGGAAGCCACTACACAAGAGAAGGAGCAACTCCAGGCCCAGCTGAGCTTCCTGGCTTTCCAGGAAGGTAAAGAAGGGGACAAGGAAGAAGCAAGGGCTGAGGAGGCAACTCCAGCCGCCGTGACCATCCCAGAGGCTGTGGACATCCCACAAGTCATGAAGGCCTTTTACCCGAAAGCAAAATCAGTTGCTGAGGTGACAAAAGTGAAACTCAGCCAACAGCTGCAGGAGCAGCAGGCCCACTGCCAGTGCCTGGCCAACTTGGCAGCCCAGTGCCAGACCAAGCTGGAGCAGCAGGCCCTGTTTCCCAAGAGCAGGAACCATGGTCCCTCAGGGGACAGGAAGGAGGACACGCGGGTGTCTAAGAAGATGAGAATGTGCTTCCTCCAGGCCCTGCCTGACAAAGTGGAGCACCAGAGTCCAGCAGGGGACCTCCAGCACCGGTGTGCCCAGCTGTCCAAACACATCAGCACCCTCGACGACTCCATAATGCTGTACAAAGAACAGATGGAAGTCCTGGACCAACTCTATAAGGAGAAAGATGAGTGTGTCATGGAACTCTCCCAGGAGAAGATGCAGAAGAAGGAGGAGCTGCAGGAACTTCTGGTGCTCCTTGTGGTTGAAGGTGCACAGTGCCAGGGCCAGACGCCTGCAGACCCTGAGACCCCTGCTGCTGAGGTCACTTCACACCTGCCAAGCCCCTCAAACATTGAAGACAGCAAGGAGCAGAAAATCTTTGCAGATGCCCAACTCAAAGACAGTGTGCAGCCTGCCCAGGTAGAGGCAGGGGGGCCTTGTCCCCGAAAGGCCTCCACCCCAGAGCCCACTGTGATGCTGATGCCTGATACCCAGCCCCCCGAAGAGCTTTTGGGCCAGGGCAATGAGCAATCCCGATCCTCTCCTTTCTTCTCCAGGCTGAGGAAAATGATGTGCTGGCGATAATGGTTCTTTAAAGACTTAATAGCCACCATGGCAATCTTTTAGGTCTGCACCTAACGGGTGATGACTGGACTTCAACCTCAGGCCAGATAGGACAGAGACTGCGGGAGGTGGCCCTACCTCTAAGTCATCTAAACAGCCATTGGTTGCCGGGGAAGGAGGGCCCTTGATATAGTTTTCACAAATAATCATTTTTTACAAAGAAAAATAAAATGTTATATTTACCGAATCCATCATGTTCCTTTTTATATAAGTGACTAAACACAATGTATTCTGTGAACATTTGGGGAGTAATATTTTGAACATGTATAGAAATAAAACTTTAGTTTACAAGTAAAAAAAAAATCAGACTTTAGTGCCTAGTATGGCTTTGAACTGCAATCCTCAGTTCTCAGCCTCCTGAGTAGCTGGCCTCCATGCCCTGCTCAACAATTAAAATTTCAAAAAACAAGAAAAATAACTCTTTGGCTTCAGAATAGCATGTTGAGGTTCAGGGTACAGTTGGAAGGTTACAAATAGCACCCGCTGGGTGCCACAGGCTCACACCTGCAATCCTAGCTACAGGAGGCTAAGATATAAGGATCACAATTTGAAGCCAGTCCAGGTAGCAAAGTTAATTGGAAACTCATTTCCAACCAACTACCAAAAAAGCTGTAAGGGGAACCATGGCTCAAGTGGTAGAGTGCTAGCCTTAAGCAAAAAAGGTCAGAGACAGAGCCTAAGTCCTGAGTTAAAGCCTTAGTAACAATTCAAGAGAAAGGAAGCATGGAAGCAAGGAAGTGAGAGAGAGAGAGAGGGAAAGAAAGAACAGGAAGAAAAAGAAAAAGTGAGGAAAAGCACATACTGTGCACAAGAGACACACAGAGAGGGTGGGAGTGAGAAATAGAGGGAAAGAAAAAGAGAGGGAGAGAAAGGGAGAGAACATTACCAGTACAGGTAACCAAAATTGCAAACGAGAAAACAAAACAAAACAACAACAACAAAACAATGGCATGGTGATGAAGAAGCACTGCTTTCAACACACACACACACACACACACACACACACACACACACACAGAGACAAATACAAATAAAGATGGAGGAGGAAGCAGACAGCTTATCTAAACCAAGAGGACACCAGGAGAAACCCCAGTCACATCTGGAAAAACAAGAAAAGCGAGGAAGGAAGATGGCGTCGAGACAATAGGGACGCAGCCTAGCCCTCTCTGACAAAAAGAGAGAATCAGGGAGTCCCACGAGCCAACTACCTAAAGAAATCCACAACAACAAACTCAAAAAGCAACGGAGGAGGACTCAAACAGGAAAAGAAATCCAGATAAAGCTCACATCCAACTTTCTCAAAGAATTCGGAACGCGAAGACCCCTCACCCACCACTCGCCCGATCCAAGCCACGAAAGCCGCGGAAAGCGGCGGCGGGCGCCGGATATAATCCACGAAAAGCGGCGGCAGTGGAGGGCGCCAGGCTGGGAGCCCAACGGCTGCAGAAACCAGCACAGAACCGGGCCAGTGAACGGTGGAAGCAGCACAACCCAGACATGGAACACAGGTGGCGGCGGAGACCCGAGGGGGGTGAAAGACTCCCCACCACCGTGGAGCACCCGCAGATGGACGCAGAGGCGTGAGTAATACAGCGCGTCCCCAAACACATCGGGAAAGCAGAGCGGGTGCCAAGGAATAGAACTTAACTCAGACCCCAACACCCCGCCCGAGAAAGAATGGCGGGAGCAGGGGGGCAAGGAATTTAGAATCCTGTCCCCTCCCTCAACAGCCCCCTCCCTCAGGCCATTGACTGGAGATTGACAGGCGGGCTACCCATAAGACCCAGCACCCCACCAAGGGAGGCGGGACTGTCCCAACTCCCACCCGACCAACGGGCTCAAGCCCCAGCCCTCTGACTGGAGACTGACAAGTGGGCCGACCCTAAGACTCAGCACCCCACCAGGGGAGGCGGAGCTGTCCCAGCTCCCACCCGCCCACCAGGCTCCTCTCCCAGGCCACTGGATCTGGAGAGTGGAGGGCGTTGGGACCCTGCCTTACAACAGTGGGTAGGGGGTGCGGGAAAATAGGAGCCAGCATCTGCCCCCCCTCAATTCCTGAGCGGGGCATCCTCCAGCTGGGAATCCTGAGCAAGACACCACCGAGGGGGCCCCCACAGTCACAGACTCTGACAAAGCAGTGGAAACACAGCAGGGATCTGAAGGGCCGACCAGCAGCCAAGCTCCCCTTCTGAGAACCAAAAAGGCCCGGCTCCGCCCTTGGAGCCCACGTCCCCAGCTGGGCCCCGCCCCTGGGAACAGAAGGGTCTCCTGCTGGTCCTGCTGAGAGCCCCTGAAACTCTCAACTCCCATGCCCTTGGCTTGGGGCCACCCCTGGAAGCAGCACAGGAAAACATCCGCCAACCTCGCTCAGACGGAAGCTCGCAGAGCCATCCCATGGTCCACTGTGAGGCCACTGGTTGGGCTAAGAGCTAGTCGTGCAGCAACACATAAGTTTTTTTCTAATGCTTTCCAAACTTTGTACTCAAATACGCTACCTACTTACCCCCTGACCTCTCTCATTCTATTTTTCTATCTCTGGACCTCTGTTCGTCTTTTTCAACCCTTATACTGCATGGATCTACACTTGATGGCTGTTGAGCAACACTGTACATCTAGGTGTTTAATTATTCTCTAGGCTCAGAGGGACTTAAAGACAATAGAGATTGGATTGAGAGGCTTATTGTTTTGGGTATAAATCGCTTATCAGTGGCTTATTAGACTGGTCGGTAACTGCACAAAAAGAAAGAGTGATAACACCCATCAAAACTTGTGAACATCTAGAGTCTGCCAGCTACAGAGGTCTAGGTTGGTTATATCTGAAAACCTATAATCGTGTTTAGTATTAATCTTGCTCCCATTTTCAAATGGGCAGAACAAGAAACTCAAGAAAAATGTCAAATCAGGAAACAACATCCCCCACCCAATGTAAACAGACAATGGAACAGTCACTGGCAAACCTAGAGGAGAGTCTTCCAAGTGCTATACAAATGCAATTGATAAACATCATTAATGAAAAATGTGAAAATGTAAAGAAAGAGATAAGGGAGGAAGCCATAGCTGAACAAGAGGAAACCATAAGCAAGGTGATAAGTGAAAAAGAAGAAGCCATAAAGGAGGCCATAATAAAGGTTTTTCAAAGAAGGATGGATGAATTCATAGAATCCACAAATAAAACGGTGACTGAACTCCAGGAAATGTTCAAAGAAAGTAAAGCTACTGAGTTAACCACTCAAATGGAAATCAAGGAGATAAAGAAATCCATACATGATCTAAAACAAGAGATGCAAGGCATCAAAAATGAGCAATTAGAAGCAAGGGAGATGAAAAATAAAGTACATAGCTTTGATAGCAGGTTAGACAATGCAGAGGAGAGAATTTCCGGGGCTGAAGATAATTTAGTTATTCTAGAGAAAGAACAGAAAATGAGTCAATCCAAATCTAGGAAAAATGAGAGAGCGCTTCAGGAGGTCCAAGATACAATTAGGAAGCCTAATTTAAGGCTAATAGGTATTGAGGAGGGCGTGGAGAAAGAGGTCAATGGTATTGGAAATATACTTCAGGGAATCATCTCAGAGAATTTCCCAAACATCCAGAAGGGCAGGCCCATCCAGATACGAGAAGCTTTTAGAACCCCAAACAGACCTGACCAGAAAAGAACATCCCACCGCCACATCGTAATCCGAACTGGATCAACAGAAACCAAAAAAAGGATCCTAAAGGCAGCCATGGAAAAAGGTTCAGTAACCTATAAAGGAAAACCAATCAGAATAACCCCAGATTTCTCAGCAGAGACACTGCAAGCAAGAAGTGACTGGAAGCATATATGTCATGCCCTTAAGTCAAATAACTACCAACCAAGAATCCTGTACCCAGCTAAGCTCTCATTCATAACTGAGGGAACAATAAAAACATTCCATTCCAGGGAAAAGCTGCAACAATATGTCGCAACAAAACCAACACTACAGAGAATTCTCAACGATGCTCTATACACTGAAAACCAAAATAAATGCAATATAGGGAAAGAAATGGCACCTAAACAGCATACCATCAAAGGACCACAAGAACTGTCAAGACACAGGCCCAAATAAAAGCTTTTAAAAATGGTAGGAACTAATAAATATCTCTCAATCCTAACTCTCAATATCAATGGATTTAACTCTCCAATTAAACGGCATAGGCTGTCTAGTTGGATCAAAAAGCAAGAGCCATCGTTCTGCTGTCTTCAAGAGACACATCTTACCCCAAAAAACCAATCATCTTTTGAAACTGAGAGGTTGGAATAAACTCTATCAAGCTAACGGCCCCCATAAACAGGCTGGAGTTGCCATCCTCATATCAGATAAAATAGACTTCAAACTAAAATTAGTAAAAAAAAAAAAAGACAAAGAAGGTTACTACATACTACTAAAGGGATCTTTCCTCCAGGAAGACATAACGATCCTAAATATTTACACACCCAATCCCGGAGCTCCAAACTTCATGAAGCAAACTTTACTTACACTGAAACCATACATAGATCCAAATACAGTGATTGTCGGTGACTTTAACACACCACTCTCACCTATGGACAGATCAACAAGGCAAAAACTCAACAGAGAAACCTTAGAACTGAACAACTATATAGACCAAGTAGATCTAACAGACATCTGCAGAATATTCCACCCAGCAACAACACAATATACGTTTTTCTCAGCAGCACATGGAACATTTTCCAAAATAGATCACATCTTAGGCCATAAAACAAACCTGGACAGATTCAGAAACAATGAAATTATTCCATGCACACTCTCAGACCACAAAGGCATCAAATTGGAACTGAACACACATCTCCACCAACGAAAACCCTGTAACTTGTGGAGACTGGACCACACATTGTTGAATCACCAATGGGTCATCGAAGAGATCAGAACAGAAATCCAACAGTTTATGAAATTTAACAGTAAGAAGCACACAAAATACCAACTCCTTTGGGACACAGCAAAGGCAGTACTCAGAGGAAAATTTATAGCGCTGAGTGCCTACAACAACAAGTGGGAAAAATTGCAAACCAACAAGTTAATGTCTCACCTTAAGATCCTGGAAAAAGAGCAACAAACCAACCCTAATCCCAATAGAAGAAAGCAAATTAGTAAAATCAAAGCAGAATTAAATGATTTGGAATCCAAAAAAAACTATAGAAAGAATCAACAAAACAAGGAGTTGGTTCTTTGAAAGAATTAACAAAATTGACAAGCCCTTAGCAAATCTTACCAAAAAAAGAAGAGAGCATATCGAAATAAACAAAATCGCAGATGAAAATGGTAATATCACGACAGAAATTACCAAGATCCAGAATATCATGAGGGAATACTTCTCAAACCTTTATGCCAACAAATTTGAGAATCTAGATGAAATGGATGAATTCCTAGCCAATATTAACATACCCACACTGAACCAAGAAGAACTAAGCGAACTCAATAGGCCTAATTCAAGCTCTGAAATAGAAATGGCAATTAGAGAACTTCCACCTAAGGAAAGCCCAGGGCCAGATGGATTCACAGCTGAATTCTATAAGGTCTTCAAAGCAGAGCTCACACCAATACTCCTCAAGCTCTTCAACGAAATTGAAAATGAAGGTTCCTTACCAAACTCATTCTATGAAGCCAGTAAAACCCTCATCCCAAAACCAGACAGAGATTCATCAAAGAAAGAGAACTATAGACCTACATCTTTGATGAACATCGATGCAAAACTTCTCAACAAATGCTGGCCAACCGTCTACAACACGTCATCAAAAAAATTATACACTGTGATCAAACTAGATTCATCACGGGGAGGCAAAGCTGGTTCAACATACGCAAATCAATTAATATAATTCAACACATCAACAGGAGCAAGGACAAAAATCACATGATTGTCTCAATAGACACGGAAAAGGCATTTATCAAGATCCAACACCCCTTTATGTTAAAAGCTCTGGAGAAACTAGGAATCCATGGAACATTCCTCAATGTAATAAAGGCTGTGTATGAGAAACCTACTGCTTGTATTACACTTAGTGGTGAAAATCTAAAGCCATTCCCTCTAAAATCAGGAATGAGACAAGGATGCCCACTCTCTCCACTCCTCTTTAACATAGTACTAGAATTCCTAGCCAGTGCAATAAGGCAAGAAGCAAGCATAAAGGGGATCAAAGGAGGGAAAGAGGAAATAAAACTATCCCTCTTTGCAGATGACATGATTCTGTATTTAAAGAATCCTATAGACTCTACTCCCAAGCTCCTTGAGCTGATTCAAAGCTTTGGAAGAGTAGCAGGCTATAAAATCAACCCTCAAAAACCAACTGCCTTCCTTTACGCCAACAGTGAGAGGAACGAGGCAATAATCAGGACAGGAACTCCTTTCACAATAGCCTCAAAGAAAATAAAGTACCTAGGAATTAGCTTAACTAAGAATGTAAAGGACCTTTTTGACGAAAACTTTAAAACCCTAAAAAAGTAAATTCAAGCAGAACTAAGGAAATGGAAAAACCTTCCATGCTCCTGGATTGGAAGAATCAACATTGTGAAAATGACAATCTTGCCAAGAGCTGTCTACAAATTCAATGCAATACCCATCAATATCCCAATGTCATTCTTTAAAGAAATAGAAGAGGCAATCCAAAATTTCATATGGAATAATAAAAGACCCCGTATAGCAAAAACACTTCTTAGCAGAAAGAACAGCGCTGGAGGAATTTCAATTCCAAACTTTAGACTCTATTACAGAGCTCTAATTATCAAAACAGCTTGGTACTGGCACAGGAGCAGGCCTGAAGACCAATGGAATAGAACTGAGGACCCAGATATTAAACCACAGACCTATGGCCACCTAATCTTTGACAGGGAGCCAAAAAAATAGAATGGAAGAAAGACAGCCTCTTCAACAAGTAGTGCTGCCAGAACTGGTTAAGCACCTGCAGAAAACTAAAGTTGGATCCTTCTTTGTCACCCTGCACTAGAATTAACTCCAAATGGATCAAAGACCTGGAGGTAAAAGCTGACACACTGGAAACTTTAAAGGAAGGAATAGGAGATACACTAGGCCTCCTTGGCACAGGTAGAAACTTTCTTAATAAGGACCAAGAATCACAACAAATCAGAGAAAGACTGGATAAGTGGGACTGCATTAAACTGCAGAGTTTTGGTAAGGCAAAGGACATAGCTAGTAAACTAACCAGGAAGCCTACAGAGTGGGAGAAGATCTTCACCAACCAAACAACGGACAAAGGCCTCATATCTAAAATATATCAACAACTCAAAAAATTGAATCACTCCAAAACTAACCTCCAAAGTAACAACCATCCCATTAAAAAATGGGCCAAAGACTTAAAGAGAGTCTTCTCTGAAGAAGAAACAAAAATGGCCTACAGACACATGAAGAAGTGCTCAACATCTCTGGTCATAAAAGAAATGCAAATCAAAACAACTCTAAGATTCCATCTCACACCAGTTAGGATGGCCAGGATCAGGAAAACGAATAACAACAGATGCTGGAGGGGATGTGGCCAGGAGGGATCACTACTACACTGTTGGTGGGAGTGCAAACTCGTTCAACCACTATGGAAAGCAGTGTGGCAGTGCCTCAAAAGGCTAAACATAGAACTCCCCTATGACCCAGCAATTCCACTACTTGGCATTTACCCAACCATCCAGAAACAAGGACATACTAAATCCACTAGCACAACAATGTTCATTGCAGCACTATTCACCACAGCAAAGATATGGAACCAACCTAGATGTCCCTCTGTTGATGAGTGGATCAACATGTTGTGGTATTTGTAAACAATGGAATTCTATGCTGCTGTCATAAAGAATGACATCGCCCCATTTGTTAGGAAATGGAAAGACAGAACAAATCATATTAAGTGAAGTAAGCCAGACTCAAAGGAACTTAGGCTCAATGGTTTCCCTCATTCGTCATAATCAGTAGAAACCTTGGGCTCTACTAGCAGAGATCTGCAATAGAGCAAAATCTTGATACATAAGGCCATATAATGTGAAGCTAATTGAAAGGACCTCCAGGATATTGAAACAAAAGCCATACAATGAATGATCGTTGTCCTTAATGTACTATGTTGTCTCTCATCTCCTTTGCTGTCCCTTGGTTATCTCATATTGGTATTGTATCTCACTTTGTTATCTGATATATTGAATTTATTTGTATTTGGATATTTGAAATTTGATAGGGAAGGGGGGAAAACCAAGATGGGTGTGGGGTGTTGGGTGGAGGGAAATGGGTACCAAGACATGTGAAAGGGTATCAAGGTATGTGAATTAATGCACCTTCTATCTGGCAAATATCATGTAACCCTTTTACTAATTCCAATAAAAATATGGAAAAAGAAAAAAAATAAATAAATGAAAGGACTGGGAGTTTGGCCTAATGGTATAGTGCTTGCTTAGCATGCACATACATAGAAAAGGCTAGAAGTGTTGCTGTGGCTCAAGTGGTAGAGCTCTAGCCTTGAGAAAGTCCAAGGTCAGGCATCAGGCCCTGAGTTCAAATCCAGGACTGGCAAAAAAAAATTGAAAAAGAAACTGCCCCTGTCCAACTATAGCAAGTCCCACACTCTCCCCAAACTAGACCAGAGTTGGATGGGGCTGGGACTGCAGGAGCAGACTCCACCCATTCTGCCTGGATCACAAGATTCTGGCCACACCCCCTATTAGTTCCTGTTTCTCGCTGACCAATGGGATAGGAGATTTGGGGCCACGCCCACGTTCCACGCTGCCTAGCAATACTGGTATTCTGTCTGTTGACTTATACCACTAGCAGCAACTGTTGAAGGGAGAGGTGGCTGAGTGGTGATCGAGAGAATCCAGGTGATTTGGCAATAGACTTGGATACTCGCTTACTTATTAGTGATTGGGTACGTACAGGAGATTTCGAAGAGCCTGGGAATGTGGCCGGTCCATCTTTCCCATCCCAGAGCTGGCACGTCTGAACAATCAAAACCAAGAAAGAAACGACTGCAGGAACATCAGCAGAACTATCTTCATGGATCTGAAAAGATAAGGAAGAAAAATAAAAGGGGAGGCAAGCCCACGACCAACACCACTGGGGTCTGTAATTCACGTGAGGGTGCAGCCAGAGACCAAGCTGACCCTGAGCCTCGCCTGCCTTCAGGCACAGTCAGAGCAGCCAGGGTCAAGAGTGTCACAGGTCCCAAGAACAACAAGGATCTGGAGAGGGGCTACCAATACCTGCTGCTAGCCCTGGACTGGAGCAAATTACGACATCAACAGCTCTTCAGTGAAATCCACCAACTAAAGCAGGTAAAGAAAGAGCTGCAGGAACAACAGCAGGAAGAAAATGAGAAGCTGGCCCGGGTGCAAGAAACACTGAAAGCAGAGTTAGAAGACCACAAGGTAGCCACACAGATGTTTCTTTCAGAAAAAGGCCACTTACAATCTGCCCTGGCCCACATGGAACAGGAAGTCAAACGAAGTCAGGTGGAGCATGAAGATCTGACCAGCCGCCTGCAGGCTTCTCAGCAACGCAGCTTAGACCTAGAGATGGCCTTGTCTGCCCTCACCACCACGCAGAAGGACATTGAGCAGAAGAACAGACAGCTCATCCAAGACCTGGGTGATGTGAAGCTGCAGCTCGAGGAAAAGAGCAGAAGCTGTGACAACCTGCAGGAGCTGAATGCAGACTTACAGGGGAAGCTGGACGTGCTCCGGACCCAGAAGTCCAACATGAAATTGAAAATAGAAAAATTCCAACGAGTGCTAGAGGAGCGGGCAGTGCTGAAAAGAAGAATAGGAAATGTACAAAGTGTGGTGAGTGCATTGAGGTTGGAGAGGGACAAGATTGCGGAGGACCTGAGGGTGGAGAGGTCCACGTGGACGGAGAAGGTGCGGCGGCTCTCACGGGAGATGAACCAACTCACAGATGAGCGCGAGGTAGACCTGTGGCAGATGGTGGATCTAGAGAACAAGCTGGCAGAAATGGAGAAAAGCCAGCAGAGGCACAGCCCCTTGCAGGACCATCTCAGGCTGACTTAAAGAACCTGGAGCAACAAGTTCAATTCCAGGTTCAGGAAACCCAAAGCCTCAGTCTCCAGAACCTGGAGCAACAGGAACGGCTGCTGCTACTGCAGAAGAAAGTGGGTGACAAGGCTCAGTCCAACATCTTTGAGACCCAGAAATGCACAGACCTGCAAACGAGAGAGCTGAAAGAGCAGCTGGAGCAGCTGCAGGAAGCTTTCCATAGGCTGAGCACTGAGAAGGACCAGCTCACCAGCCTCCTGACCTCAGAGCAAAAGGAGAATGAACACCTTCTGGAGAAGCTGGAGCAGCGAGAGATGGAATTAGGAGAATGGAAAGAGGTGGCTGAAGGAAGTTTTCAAACAGCCCAGAGTCTTCAGGAGCTCAATGCTCAGTACCTGGCCCAGCTGCAGGAACTCAAAACCACCTGTGAAGAGAACATGGCCTCCATTCAGCAGCTGAGTGCAGAGAAGGAGGAGCTGCAACAGCACCTGCTGAGGCACGCCCAGCTGCTGGAGCAGCAGCAGCAGCAGGACCTGACCCTGACCCAAGAGTTGCAGGACACTCTCCAGTGCCTGGAAGCCACTACACAAGAGAAGGAGCAACTCCAGGCCCAGCTGAGCTTCCTGGCTTTCCAGGAAGGTAAAGAAGGGGACAAGGAAGAAGCAAGGGCTGAGGAGGCAACTCCAGCCGCCGTGACCATCCCAGAGGCTGTGGACATCCCACAAGTCATGAAGGCCTTTTACCCGAAAGCAAAATCAGTTGCTGAGGTGACAAAAGTGAAACTCAGCCAACAGCTGCAGGAGCAGCAGGCCCACTGCCAGTGCCTGGCCAACTTGGCAGCCCAGTGCCAGACCAAGCTGGAGCAGCAGGCCCTGTTTCCCAAGAGCAGGAACCATGGTCCCTCAGGGGACAGGAAGGAGGACACGCGGGTGTCTAAGAAGATGAGAATGTGCTTCCTCCAGGCCCTGCCTGACAAAGTGGAGCACCAGAGTCCAGCAGGGGACCTCCAGCACCGGTGTGCCCAGCTGTCCAAACACATCAGCACCCTCGACGACTCCATAATGCTGTACAAAGAACAGATGGAAGTCCTGGACCAACTCTATAAGGAGAAAGATGAGTGTGTCATGGAACTCTCCCAGGAGAAGATGCAGAAGAAGGAGGAGCTGCAGGAACTTCTGGTGCTCCTTGTGGTTGAAGGTGCACAGTGCCAGGGCCAGACGCCTGCAGACCCTGAGACCCCTGCTGCTGAGGTCACTTCACACCTGCCAAGCCCCTCAAACATTGAAGACAGCAAGGAGCAGAAAATCTTTGCAGATGCCCAACTCAAAGACAGTGTGCAGCCTGCCCAGGTAGAGGCAGGGGGGCCTTGTCCCCGAAAGGCCTCCACCCCAGAGCCCACTGTGATGCTGATGCCTGATACCCAGCCCCCCGAAGAGCTTTTGGGCCAGGGCAATGAGCAATCCCGATCCTCTCCTTTCTTCTCCAGGCTGAGGAAAATGATGTGCTGGCGATAATGGTTCTTTAAAGACTTAATAGCCACCATGGCAATCTTTTAGGTCTGCACCTAACGGGTGATGACTGGACTTCAACCTCAGGCCAGATAGGACAGAGACTGCGGGAGGTGGCCCTACCTCTAAGTCATCTAAACAGCCATTGGTTGCCGGGGAAGGAGGGCCCTTGATATAGTTTTCACAAATAATCATTTTTTACAAAGAAAAATAAAATGTTATATTTACCGAATCCATCATGTTCCTTTTTATATAAGTGACTAAACACAATGTATTCTGTGAACATTTGGGGAGTAATATTTTGAACATGTATAGAAATAAAACTTTAGTTTACAAGTAAAAAAAAAATCAGACTTTAGTGCCTAGTATGGCTTTGAACTGCAATCCTCAGTTCTCAGCCTCCTGAGTAGCTGGCCTCCATGCCCTGCTCAACAATTAAAATTTCAAAAAACAAGAAAAATAACTCTTTGGCTTCAGAATAGCATGTTGAGGTTCAGGGTACAGTTGGAAGGTTACAAATAGCACCCGCTGGGTGCCACAGGCTCACACCTGCAATCCTAGCTACAGGAGGCTAAGATATAAGGATCACAATTTGAAGCCAGTCCAGGTAGCAAAGTTAATTGGAAACTCATTTCCAACCAACTACCAAAAAAGCTGTAAGGGGAACCATGGCTCAAGTGGTAGAGTGCTAGCCTTAAGCAAAAAAGGTCAGAGACAGAGCCTAAGTCCTGAGTTAAAGCCTTAGTAACAATTCAAGAGAAAGGAAGCATGGAAGCAAGGAAGTGGGAGAGAGAGAGAGGGAAAGAAAGAACAGGAAGAAAAAGAAAAAGTGAGGAAAAGCACATACTGTGCACAAGAGACACACAGAGAGGGTGGGAGTGAGAAATAGAGGGAAAGAAAAAGAGAGGGAGAGAAAGGGAGAGAACATTACCAGTACAGGTAACCAAAATTGCAAACGAGAAAACAAAACAAAACAACAACAACAAAACAATGGCATGGTGATGAAGAAGCACTGCTTTCAACACACACACACACACACACACACACACACACACAGAGACAAATACAAATAAAGATGGAGGAGGAAGCAGACAGCTTATCTAAACCAAGAGGACACCAGGAGAAACCCCAGTCACATCTGGAAAAACAAGAAAAGCGAGGAAGGAAGATGGCGTCGAGACAATAGGGACGCAGCCTAGCCCTCTCTGACAAAAAGAGAGAATCAGGGAGTCCCACGAGCCAACTACCTAAAGAAATCCACAACAACAAACTCAAAAAGCAACGGAGGAGGACTCAAACAGGAAAAGAAATCCAGATAAAGCTCACATCCAACTTTCTCAAAGAATTCGGAACGCGAAGACCCCTCACCCACCACTCGCCCGATCCAAGCCACGAAAGCCGCGGAAAGCGGCGGCGGGCGCCGGATATAATCCACGAAAAGCGGCGGCAGTGGAGGGCGCCAGGCTGGGAGCCCAACGGCTGCAGAAACCAGCACAGAACCGGGCCAGTGAACGGTGGAAGCAGCACAACCCAGACATGGAACACAGGTGGCGGCGGAGACCCGAGGGGGGTGAAAGACTCCCCACCACCGTGGAGCACCCGCAGATGGACGCAGAGGCGTGAGTAATACAGCGCGTCCCCAAACACATCGGGAAAGCAGAGCGGGTGCCAAGGAATAGAACTTAACTCAGACCCCAACACCCCGCCCGAGAAAGAATGGCGGGAGCAGGGGGGCAAGGAATTTAGAATCCTGTCCCCTCCCTCAACAGCCCCCTCCCTCAGGCCATTGACTGGAGATTGACAGGTGGGCTACCCATAAGACCCAGCACCCCACCAAGGGAGGCGGGACTGTCCCAACTCCCACCCGACCAACGGGCTCAAGCCCCAGCCCTCTGACTGGAGACTGACAAGTGGGCCGACCCTAAGACTCAGCACCCCACCAGGGGAGGCGGAGCTGTCCCAGCTCCCACCCGCCCACCAGGCTCCTCTCCCAGGCCACTGGATCTGGAGAGTGGAGGGCGTTGGGACCCTGCCTTACAACAGTGGGTAGGGGGTGCGGGAAAATAGGAGCCAGCATCTGCCCCCCCTCAATTCCTGAGCGGGGCATCCTCCAGCTGGGAATCCTGAGCAAGACACCACCGAGGGGGCCCCCACAGTCACAGACTCTGACAAAGCAGTGGAAACACAGCAGGGATCTGAAGGGCCGACCAGCAGCCAAGCTCCCCTTCTGAGAACCAAAAAGGCCCGGCTCCGCCCTTGGAGCCCACGTCTCCAGCTGGGCCCCGCCCCTGGGAACAGAAGGGTCTCCTGCTGGTCCTGCTGAGAGCCCCTGAAACTCTCAACTCCCATGCCCTTGGCTTGGGGCCACCCCTGGAAGCAGCACAGGAAAACATCCGCCAACCTCGCTCAGACGGAAGCTCGCAGAGCCATCCCATGGTCCACTGTGAGGCCACTGGTTGGGCTAAGAGCTAGTCGTGCAGCAACACATAAGTTTTTTTCTAATGCTTTCCAAACTTTGTACTCAAATACGCTACCTACTTACCCCCTGACATCTCTCATTCTATTTTTCTACCTCTGGACCTCTGTTCGTCTTTTTCAACCCTTATACTGCATGGATCTACACTTGATGGCTGTTGAGCAACACTGTACATCTAGGTGTTTAATTATTCTCTAGGCTCAGAGGGACTTAAAGACAATAGAGATTGGATTGAGAGGCTTATTGTTTTGGGTATAAATCGCTTATCAGTGGCTTATTAGACTGGTCGGTAACTGCACAAAAAGAAAGAGTGATAACACCCATCAAAACTTGTGAACATCTAGAGTCTGCCAGCTACAGAGGTCTAGGTTGGTTATATCTGAAAACCTATAATCGTGTTTAGTATTAATCTTGCTCCCATTTTCAAATGGGCAGAACAAGAAACTCAAGAAAAATGTCAAATCAGGAAACAACATCCCCCACCCAATGTAAACAGACAATGGAACAGTCACTGGCAAACCTAGAGGAGAGTCTTCCAAGTGCTATACAAATGCAATTGATAAACATCATTAATGAAAAATGTGAAAATGTAAAGAAAGAGATAAGGGAGGAAGCCATAGCTGAACAAGAGGAAACCATAAGCAAGGTGATAAGTGAAAAAGAAGAAGCCATAAAGGAGGCCATAATAAAGGTTTTTCAAAGAAAGATGGATGAATTCATAGAATCCACAAATAAAACGGTGACTGAACTCCAGGAAATGTTCAAAGAAAGTAAAGATACTGAGTTAACCACTCAAATGGAAATCAAGGAGATAAAGAAATCCATACATGATCTAAAACAAGAGATGCAAGGCATCAAAAATGAGCAATTAGAAGCAAGGGAGATGAAAAATAAAGTACATAGCTTTGATAGCAGGTTAGACAATGCAGAGGAGAGAATTTCCGGGGCTGAAGATAATTTAGTTATTCTAGAGAAAGAACAGAAAATGAGTCAATCCAAATCTAGGAAAAATGAGAGAGCGCTTCAGGAGGTCCAAGATACAATTAGGAAGCCTAATTTAAGGCTAATAGGTATTGAGGAGGGCGTGGAGAAAGAGGTCAATGGTATTGGAAATATACTTCAGGGAATCATCTCAGAGAATTTCCCAAACATCCAGAAGGGCAGGCCCATCCAGATACAAGAAGCTTTTAGAACCCCAAACAGACCTGACCAGAAAAGAACATCCCACCGCCACATCGTAATCCGAACTGGATCAACAGAAACCAAAAAAAGGATCCTAAAGGCAGCCATGGAAAAAGGTTCAGTAACCTATAAAGGAAAACCAATCAGAATAACCCCAGATTTCTCAGCAGAGACACTGCAAGCAAGAAGTGACTGGAAGCATATATGTCATGCCCTTAAGTCAAATAACTACCAACCAAGAATCCTGTACCCAGCTAAGCTCTCATTCATAACTGAGGGAACAATAAAAACATTCCATTCCAGGGAAAAGCTGCAACAATATGTCGCAACAAAACCAACACTACAGAGAATTCTCAACGATGCTCTATACACTGAAAACCAAAATAAATGCAATATAGGGAAAGAAATGGCACCTAAACAGCATACCATCTAAGGACCACAAGAACTGTCAAGACACAGGCCCAAATAAAAGCTTTTAAAAATGGTAGGAACTAATAAATATCTCTCAATCCTAACTCTCAATATCAATGGATTTAACTCTCCAATTAAACGGCATAGGCTGTCTAGTTGGATCAAAAAGCAAGAGCCATCGTTCTGCTGTCTTCAAGAGACACATCTTACCCCAAAAAACCAATCATCTTTTGAAACTGAGAGGTTGGAATAAACTCTATCAAGCTAACGGCCCCCATAAACAGGCTGGAGTTGCCATCCTCATATCAGATAAAATAGACTTCAAACTAAAATTAGTAAAAAAAAAAAAGACAAAGAAGGTTACTACATACTACTAAAGGGATCTTTCCTCCAGGAAGACAAAACGATCCTAAATATTTACACACCCAATCCCGGAGCTCCAAACTTCATGAAGCAAACTTTACTTACACTGAAACCATACATAGATCCAAATACAGTGATTGCCGGTGACTTTAACACACCACTCTCACCTATGGACAGATCAACAAGGCAAAAACTCAACAGAGAAACCTTAGAACTGAACAACTATATAGACCAAGTAGATCTAACAGACATCTGCAGAATATTCCACCCAGCAACAACACAATATACGTTTTTCTCAGCAGCACATGGAACATTTTCCAAAATAGATCACATCTTAGGCCATAAAACAAACCTGGACAGATTCAGAAACAATGAAATTATTCCATGCACACTCTCAGACCACAAAGGCATCAAATTGGAACTGAACACACATCTCCACCAACGAAAACCCTGTAACTTGTGGAGACTGGACCACACATTGTTGAATCACCAATGGGTCATCGAAGAGATCAGAACAGAAATCCAACAGTTTATGAAATTTAACAGTAAGAAGCACACAAAATACCAACTCCTTTGGGACACAGCAAAGGCAGTACTCAGAGGAAAATTTATAGCGCTGAGTGCCTACAACAACAAGTGGGAAAAATTGCAAACCAACAAGTTAATGTCTCACCTTAAGATCCTGGAAAAAGAGCAACAAACCAACCCTAATCCCAATAGAAGAAAGCAAATTAGTAAAATCAAAGCAGAATTAAATGATTTGGAATCCAAAAAAAACTATAGAAAGAATCAACAAAACAAGGAGTTGGTTCTTTGAAAGAATTAACAAAATTGACAAGCCCTTAGCAAATCTTACCAAAAAAAGAAGAGAGCATATCGAAATAAACAAAATCGCAGATGAAAATGGTAATATCACGACAGAAATTACCAAGATCCAGAATATCATGAGGGAATACTTCTCAAACCTTTATGCCAACAAATTTGAGAATCTAGATGAAATGGATGAATTCCTAGCCAATATTAACATACCCACACTGAACCAAGAAGAACTAAGCGAACTCAATAGGCCTAATTCAAGCTCTGAAATAGAAATGGCAATTAGAGAACTTCCACCTAAGGAAAGCCCAGGGCCAGATGGATTCACAGCTGAATTCTATAAGGTCTTCAAAGCAGAGCTCACACCAATACTCCTCAAGCTCTTCAACGAAATTGAAAATGAAGGTTCCTTACCAAACTCATTCTATGAAGCCAGTAAAACCCTCATCCCAAAACCAGACAGAGATTCATCAAAGAAAGAGAACTATAGACCTACATCTTTGATGAACATCGATGCAAAACTTCTCAACAAATGCTGGCCAACCGTCTACAACAAGTCATCAAAAAAATTATACACTGTGATCAAACTAGATTCATCACGGGGAGGCAAAGCTGGTTCAACATACGCAAATCAATTAATATAATTCAACACATCAACAGGAGCAAGGACAAAAATCACATGATTGTCTCAATAGACACAGAAAAGGCATTTATCAAGATCCAACACCCCTTTATGTTAAAAGCTCTGGAGAAACTAGGAATCCATGGAACATTCCTCAATGTAATAAAGGCTGTGTATGAGAAACCTACTGCTTGTATTACACTTAGTGGTGAAAATCTAAAGCCATTCCCTCTAAAATCAGGAATGAGACAAGGATGCCCACTCTCTCCACTCCTCTTTAACATAGTACTAGAATTCCTAGCCAGTGCAATAAGGCAAGAAGCAAGCATAAAGGGGATCAAAGGAGGGAAAGAGGAAATAAAATTATCCCTCTTTGCAGATGACATGATTCTGTATTTAAAGAATCCTATAGACTCTACTCCCAAGCTCCTTGAGCTGATTCAAAGCTTTGGAAGAGTAGCAGGCTATAAAATCAACCCTCAAAAACCAACTGCCTTCCTTTACGCCAACAGTGAGAGGAACGAGGCAATAATCAGGACAGGAACTCCTTTCACAATAGCCTCAAAGAAAATAAAGTACCTAGGAATTAGCTTAACTAAGAATGTAAAGGACCTTTTTGACGAAAACTTTAAAACCCTAAAAAAGGAAATTCAAGCAGAACTAAGGAAATGGAAAAACCTTCCATGCTCCTGGATTGGAAGAATCAACATTGTGAAAATGACAATCTTGCCAAGAGCTGTCTACAAATTCAATGCAATACCCATCAATATCCCAATGTCATTCTTTAAAGAAATAGAAGAGGCAATCCAAAATTTCATATGGAATAATAAAAGACCCCGTATAGCAAAAACACTTCTTAGCAGAAAGAACAGCGCTGGAGGAATTTCAATTCCAAACTTTAGACTCTATTACAGAGCTCTAATTATCAAAACAGCTTGGTACTGGCACAGGAGCAGGCCTGAAGACCAATGGAATAGAACTGAGGACCCAGATATTAAACCACAGACCTATGGCCACCTAATCTTTGACAGGGAGCCAAAAAAATAGAATGGAAGAAAGACAGCCTCTTCAACAAGTAGTGCTGCCAGAACTGGTTAAGCACCTGCAGAAAACTAAAGTTGGATCCTTCTTTGTCACCCTGCACTAGAATTAACTCCAAATGGATCAAAGACCTGGAGGTAAAAGCTGACACACTGGAAACTTTAAAGGAAGGAATAGGAGATACACTAGGCCTCCTTGGCACAGGTAGAAACTTTCTTAATAAGGACCAAGAATCACAACAAATCAGAGAAAGACTGGATAAGTGGGACTGCATTAAACTGCAGAGTTTTGGTAAGGCAAAGGACATAGCTAGTAAACTAACCAGGAAGCCTACAGAGTGGGAGAAGATCTTCACCAACCAAACAACGGACAAAGGCCTCATATCTAAAATATATCAACAACTCAAAAAATTGAATCACTCCAAAACTAACCTCCAAAGTAACAACCATCCCATTAAAAAATGGGCCAAAGACTTAAAGAGAGTCTTCTCTGAAGAAGAAACAAAAATGGCCTACAGACACATGAAGAAGTGCTCAACATCTCTGGTCATAAAAGAAATGCAAATCAAAACAACTCTAAGATTCCATCTCACACCAGTTAGGATGGCCAGGATGAAGAAAACGAATAACAACAGATGCTGGAGGGGATGTGGCCAGGAGGGATCACTACTACACTGTTGGTGGGAGTGCAAACTCGTTCAACCACTATGGAAAGCAGTGTGGCAGTGCCTCAAAAGGCTAAACATAGAACTCCCCTATGACCCAGCAATTCCACTACTTGGCATTTACCCAACCATCCAGAAACAAGGACATACTAAATCCACTAGCACAACAATGTTCATTGCAGCACTATTCACCACAGCAAAGATATGGAACCAACCTAGATGTCCCTCTGTTGATGAGTGGATCAACATGTTGTGGTATTTGTAAACAATGGAATTCTATGCTGCTGTCATAAAGAATGACATCGCCCCATTTGTTAGGAAATGGAAAGACAGAACAAATCATATTAAGTGAAGTAAGCCAGACTCAAAGGAACTTAGGCTCAATGGTTTCCCTCATTCGTCATAATCAGTAGAAACCTTGGGCTCTACTAGCAGAGATCTGCAATAGAGCAAAATCTTGATACATAAGGCCATATAATGTGAAGCTAATTGAAAGGACCTCCAGGATATTGAAACAAAAGCCATACAATGAATGATCGTTGTCCTTAATGTACTATGTTGTCTCTCATCTCCTTTGCTGTCCCTTGGTTATCTCATATTGGTATAGTATCTCACTTTGTTATCTGATATATTGAATTTATTTGTATTTGGATATTTGAAATTTGATAGGGAAGGGGGGAAAACCAAGATGGGTGTGGGGTGTTGGGTGGAGGGAAATGGGTACCAAGACATGTGAAAGGGTATCAAGGTATGTGAATTAATGCACCTTCTATCTGGCAAATATCATGTAACCCTTTTACTAATTCCAATAAAAATATGGAAAAAGAAAAAAAATAAATAAATGAAAGGACTGGGAGTTTGGCCTAATGGTATAGTGCTTGCTTAGCATGCACATACATAGAAAAGGCTAGAAGTGTTGCTGTGGCTCAAGTGGTAGAGCTCTAGCCTTGAGAAAGTCCAAGGTCAGGCATCAGGCCCTGAGTTCAAATCCAGGACTGGCAAAAAAAAATTGAAAAAGAAACTGCCCCTGTCCAACTATAGCAAGTCCCACACTCTCCCCAAACTAGACCAGAGTTGGATGGGGCTGGGACTGCAGGAGCAGACTCCACCCATTCTGCCTGGATCACAAGATTCTGGCCACACCCCCTATTAGTTCCTGTTTCTCGCTGACCAATGGGATAGGAGATTTGGGGCCATGCCCACGTTCCACGCTGCCTAGCAATACTGGTATTCTGTCTGTTGACTTATACCACTAGCAGCAACTGTTGAAGGGAGAGGTGGCTGAGTGGTGATCGAGAGAATCCAGGTGATTTGGCAATAGACTTGGATACTCGCTTACTTATTAGTGATTGGGTACGTACAGGAGATTTCGAAGAGCCTGGGAATGTGGCCGGTCCATCTTTCCCATCCCAGAGCTGGCACGTCTGAACAATCAAAACCAAGAAAGAAACGACTGCAGGAACATCAGCAGAACTATCTTCATGGATCTGAAAAGATAAGGAAGAAAAATAAAAGGGGAGGCAAGCCCACGACCAACACCACTGGGGTCTGTAATTCACGTGAGGGTGCAGCCAGAGACCAAGCTGACCCTGAGCCTCGCCTGCCTTCAGGCACAGTCAGAGCAGCCAGGGTCAAGAGTGTCACAGGTCCCAAGAACAACAAGGATCTGGAGAGGGGCTACCAATACCTGCTGCTAGCCCTGGACTGGAGCAAATTACGACATCAACAGCTCTTCAGTGAAATCCACCAACTAAAGCAGGTAAAGAAAGAGCTGCAGGAACAACAGCAGGAAGAAAATGAGAAGCTGGCCCAGGTGCAAGAAACACTGAAAGCAGAGTTAGAAGACCACAAGGTAGCCACACAGATGTTTCTTTCAGAAAAAGGCCACTTACAATCTGCCCTGGCCCACATGGAACAGGAAGTCAAACGAAGTCAGGTGGAGCATGAAGATCTGACCAGCCGCCTGCAGGCTTCTCAGCAACGCAGCTTAGACCTAGAGATGGCCTTGTCTGCCCTCACCACCACGCAGAAGGACATTGAGCAGAAGAACAGACAGCTCATCCAAGACCTGGGTGATGTGAAGCTGCAGCTCGAGGAAAAGAGCAGAAGCTGTGACAACCTGCAGGAGCTGAATGCAGACTTACAGGGGAAGCTGGACGTGCTCCGGACCCAGAAGTCCAACATGAAATTGAAAATAGAAAAATTCCAACGAGTGCTAGAGGAGCGGGCAGTGCTGAAAAGAAGAATAGGAAATGTACAAAGTGTGGTGAGTGCATTGAGGTTGGAGAGGGACAAGATTGCGGAGGACCTGAGGGTGGAGAGGTCCACGTGGACGGAGAAGGTGCGGCGGCTCTCACGGGAGATGAACCAACTCACAGATGAGCGCGAGGTAGACCTGTGGCAGATGGTGGATCTAGAGAACAAGCTGGCAGAAATGGAGAAAAGCCAGCAGAGGCACAGCCCCTTGCAGGACCATCTCAGGCTGACTTAAAGAACCTGGAGCAACAAGTTCAATTCCAGGTTCAGGAAACCCAAAGCCTCAGTCTCCAGAACCTGGAGCAACAGGAACGGCTGCTGCTACTGCAGAAGAAAGTGGGTGACAAGGCTCAGTCCAACATCTTTGAGACCCAGAAATGCACAGACCTGCAAACGAGAGAGCTGAAAGAGCAGCTGGAGCAGCTGCAGGAAGCTTTCCATAGGCTGAGCACTGAGAAGGACCAGCTCACCAGCCTCCTGACCTCAGAGCAAAAGGAGAATGAACACCTTCTGGAGAAGCTGGAGCAGCGAGAGATGGAATTAGGAGAATGGAAAGAGGTGGCTGAAGGAAGTTTTCAAACAGCCCAGAGTCTTCAGGAGCTCAATGCTCAGTACCTGGCCCAGCTGCAGGAACTCAAAACCACCTGTGAAGAGAACATGGCCTCCATTCAGCAGCTGAGTGCAGAGAAGGAGGAGCTGCAACAGCACCTGCTGAGGCACGCCCAGCTGCTGGAGCAGCAGCAGCAGCAGGACCTGACCCTGACCCAAGAGTTGCAGGACACTCTCCAGTGCCTGGAAGCCACTACACAAGAGAAGGAGCAACTCCAGGCCCAGCTGAGCTTCCTGGCTTTCCAGGAAGGTAAAGAAGGGGACAAGGAAGAAGCAAGGGCTGAGGAGGCAACTCCAGCCGCCGTGACCATCCCAGAGGCTGTGGACATCCCACAAGTCATGAAGGCCTTTTACCCGAAAGCAAAATCAGTTGCTGAGGTGACAAAAGTGAAACTCAGCCAACAGCTGCAGGAGCAGCAGGCCCACTGCCAGTGCCTGGCCAACTTGGCAGCCCAGTGCCAGACCAAGCTGGAGCAGCAGGCCCTGTTTCCCAAGAGCAGGAACCATGGTCCCTCAGGGGACAGGAAGGAGGACACGCGGGTGTCTAAGAAGATGAGAATGTGCTTCCTCCAGGCCCTGCCTGACAAAGTGGAGCACCAGAGTCCAGCAGGGGATCTCCAGCACCGGTGTGCCCAGCTGTCCAAACACATCAGCACCCTCGACGACTCCATAATGCTGTACAAAGAACAGATGGAAGTCCTGGACCAACTCTATAAGGAGAAAGATGAGTGTGTCATGGAACTCTCCCAGGAGAAGATGCAGAAGAAGGAGGAGCTGCAGGAACTTCTGGTGCTCCTTGTGGTTGAAGGTGCACAGTGCCAGGGCCAGACGCCTGCAGACCCTGAGACCCCTGCTGCTGAGGTCACTTCACACCTGCCAAGCCCCTCAAACATTGAAGACAGCAAGGAGCAGAAAATCTTTGCAGATGCCCAACTCAAAGACAGTGTGCAGCCTGCCCAGGTAGAGGCAGGGGGGCCTTGTCCCCGAAAGGCCTCCACCCCAGAGCCCACTGTGATGCTGATGCCTGATACCCAGCCCCCCGAAGAGCTTTTGGGCCAGGGCAATGAGCAATCCCGATCCTCTCCTTTCTTCTCCAGGCTGAGGAAAATGATGTGCTGGCGATAATGGTTCTTTAAAGACTTAATAGCCACCATGGCAATCTTTTAGGTCTGCACCTAACGGGTGATGACTGGACTTCAACCTCAGGCCAGATAGGACAGAGACTGCGGGAGGTGGCCCTACCTCTAAGTCATCTAAACAGCCATTGGTTGCCGGGGAAGGAGGGCCCTTGATATAGTTTTCACAAATAATCATTTTTTACAAAGAAAAATAAAATGTTATATTTACCGAATCCATCATGTTCCTTTTTATATAAGTGACTAAACACAATGTATTCTGTGAACATTTGGGGAGTAATATTTTGAACATGTATAGAAATAAAACTTTAGTTTACAAGTAAAAAAAAAATCAGACTTTAGTGCCTAGTATGGCTTTGAACTGCAATCCTCAGTTCTCAGCCTCCTGAGTAGCTGGCCTCCATGCCCTGCTCAACAATTAAAATTTCAAAAAACAAGAAAAATAACTCTTTGGCTTCAGAATAGCATGTTGAGGTTCAGGGTACAGTTGGAAGGTTACAAATAGCACCCGCTGGGTGCCACAGGCTCACACCTGCAATCCTAGCTACAGGAGGCTAAGATATAAGGATCACAATTTGAAGCCAGTCCAGGTAGCAAAGTTAATTGGAAACTCATTTCCAACCAACTACCAAAAAAGCTGTAAGGGGAACCATGGCTCAAGTGGTAGAGTGCTAGCCTTAAGCAAAAAAGGTCAGAGACAGAGCCTAAGTCCTGAGTTAAAGCCTTAGTAACAATTCAAGAGAAAGGAAGCATGGAAGCAAGGAAGTGAGAGAGAGAGAGAGGGAAAGAAAGAACAGGAAGAAAAAGAAAAAGTGAGGAAAAGCACATACTGTGCACAAGAGACACACAGAGAGGGTGGGAGTGAGAAATAGAGGGAAAGAAAAAGAGAGGGAGAGAAAGGGAGAGAACATTACCAGTACAGGTAACCAAAATTGCAAACGAGAAAACAAAACAAAACAACAACAACAAAACAATGGCATGGTGATGAAGAAGCACTGCTTTCAACACACACACACACACACACACACACACACACAGAGACAAATACAAATAAAGATGGAGGAGGAAGCAGACAGCTTATCTAAACCAAGAGGACACCAGGAGAAACCCCAGTCACATCTGGAAAAACAAGAAAAGCGAGGAAGGAAGATGGCGTCGAGACAATAGGGACGCAGCCTAGCCCTCTCTGACAAAAAGAGAGAATCAGGGAGTCCCACGAGCCAACTACCTAAAGAAATCCACAACAACAAACTCAAAAAGCAACGGAGGAGGACTCAAACAGGAAAAGAAATCCAGATAAAGCTCACATCCAACTTTCTCAAAGAATTCGGAACGCGAAGACCCCTCACCCACCACTCGCCCGATCCAAGCCACGAAAGCCGCGGAAAGCGGCGGCGGGCGCCGGATATAATCCACGAAAAGCGGCGGCAGTGGAGGGCGCCAGGCTGGGAGCCCAACGGCTGCAGAAACCAGCACAGAACCGGGCCAGTGAACGGTGGAAGCAGCACAACCCAGACATGGAACACAGGTGGCGGCGGAGACCTGAGGGGGGTGAAAGACTCCCCACCACCGTGGAGCACCCGCAGATGGACGCAGAGGCGTGAGTAATACAGCGCGTCCCCAAACACATCGGGAAAGCAGAGCGGGTGCCAAGGAATAGAACTTAACTCAGACCCCAACACCCCGCCCGAGAAAGAATGGCGGGAGCAGGGGGGCAAGGAATTTAGAATCCTGTCCCCTCCCTCAACAGCCCCCTCCCTCAGGCCATTGACTGGAGATTGACAGGCGGGCTACCCATAAGACCCAGCACCCCACCAAGGGAGGCGGGACTGTCCCAACTCCCACCCGACCAACGGGCTCAAGCCCCAGCCCTCTGACTGGAGACTGACAAGTGGGCCGACCCTAAGACTCAGCACCCCACCAGGGGAGGCGGAGCTGTCCCAGCTCCCACCCGCCCACCAGGCTCCTCTCCCAGGCCACTGGATCTGGAGAGTGGAGGGCGTTGGGACCCTGCCTTACAACAGTGGGTAGGGGGTGCGGGAAAATAGGAGCCAGAATCTGCCCCCCCTCAATTCCTGAGCGGGGCATCCTCCAGCTGGGAATCCTGAGCAAGACACCACCGAGGGGGCCCCCACAGTCACAGACTCTGACAAAGCAGTGGAAACACAGCAGGGATCTGAAGGGCCGACCAGCAGCCAAGCTCCCCTTCTGAGAACCAAAAAGGCCCGGCTCCGCCCTTGGAGCCCACGTCCCCAGCTGGGCCCCGCCCCTGGGAACAGAAGGGTCTCCTGCTGGTCCTGCTGAGAGCCCCTGAAACTCTCAACTCCCATGCCCTTGGCTTGGGGCCACCCCTGGAAGCAGCACAGGAAAACATCCGCCAACCTCGCTCAGACGGAAGCTCGCAGAGCCATCCCATGGTCCACTGTGAGGCCACTGGTTGGGCTAAGAGCTAGTCGTGCAGCAACACATAAGTTTTTTTCTAATGCTTTCCAAACTTTGTACTCAAATACGCTACCTACTTACCCCCTGACCTCTCTCATTCTATTTTTCTATCTCTGGACCTCTGTTCGTCTTTTTCAACCCTTATACTGCATGGATCTACACTTGATGGCTGTTGAGCAACACTGTACATCTAGGTGTTTAATTATTCTCTAGGCTCAGAGGGACTTAAAGACAATAGAGATTGGATTGAGAGGCTTATTGTTTTGGGTATAAATCGCTTATCAGTGGCTTATTAGACTGGTCGGTAACTGCACAAAAAGAAAGAGTGATAACACCCATCAAAACTTGTGAACATCTAGAGTCTGCCAGCTACAGAGGTCTAGGTTGGTTATATCTGAAAACCTATAATCGTGTTTAGTATTAATCTTGCTCCCATTTTCAAATGGGCAGAACAAGAAACTCAAGAAAAATGTCAAATCAGGAAACAACATCCCCCACCCAATGTAAACAGACAATGGAACAGTCACTGGCAAACCTAGAGGAGAGTCTTCCAAGTGCTATACAAATGCAATTGATAAACATCATTAATGAAAAATGTGAAAATGTAAAGAAAGAGATAAGGGAGGAAGCCATAGCTGAACAAGAGGAAACCATAAGCAAGGTGATAAGTGAAAAAGAAGAAGCCATAAAGGAGGCCATAATAAAGGTTTTTCAAAGAAGGATGGATGAATTCATAGAATCCACAAATAAAACGGTGACTGAACTCCAGGAAATGTTCAAAGAAAGTAAAGCTACTGAGTTAACCACTCAAATGGAAATCAAGGAGATAAAGAAATCCATACATGATCTAAAACAAGAGATGCAAGGCATCAAAAATGAGCAATTAGAAGCAAGGGAGATGAAAAATAAAGTACATAGCTTTGATAGCAGGTTAGACAATGCAGAGGAGAGAATTTCCGGGGCTGAAGATAATTTAGTTATTCTAGAGAAAGAACAGAAAATGAGTCAATCCAAATCTAGGAAAAATGAGAGAGCGCTTCAGGAGGTCCAAGATACAATTAGGAAGCCTAATTTAAGGCTAATAGGTATTGAGGAGGGCGTGGAGAAAGAGGTCAATGGTATTGGAAATATACTTCAGGGAATCATCTCAGAGAATTTCCCAAACATCCAGAAGGGCAGGCCCATCCAGATACGAGAAGCTTTTAGAACCCCAAACAGACCTGACCAGAAAAGAACATCCCACCGCCACATCGTAATCCGAACTGGATCAACAGAAACCAAAAAAAGGATCCTAAAGGCAGCCATGGAAAAAGGTTCAGTAACCTATAAAGGAAAACCAATCAGAATAACCCCAGATTTCTCAGCAGAGACACTGCAAGCAAGAAGTGACTGGAAGCATATATGTCATGCCCTTAAGTCAAATAACTACCAACCAAGAATCCTGTACCCAGCTAAGCTCTCATTCATAACTGAGGGAACAATAAAAACATTCCATTCCAGGGAAAAGCTGCAACAATATGTCGCAACAAAACCAACACTACAGAGAATTCTCAACGATGCTCTATACACTGAAAACCAAAATAAATGCAATATAGGGAAAGAAATGGCACCTAAACAGCATACCATCTAAGGACCACAAGAACTGTCAAGACACAGGCCCAAATAAAAGCTTTTAAAAATGGTAGGAACTAATAAATATCTCTCAATCCTAACTCTCAATATCAATGGATTTAACTCTCCAATTAAACGGCATAGGCTGTCTAGTTGGATCAAAAAGCAAGAGCCATCGTTCTGCTGTCTTCAAGAGACACATCTTACCCCAAAAAACCAATCATCTTTTGAAACTGAGAGGTTGGAATAAACTCTATCAAGCTAACGGCCCCCATAAACAGGCTGGAGTTGCCATCCTCATATCAGATAAAATAGACTTCAAACTAAAATTAGTAAAAAAAAAAAAAGACAAAGAAGGTTACTACATACTACTAAAGGGATCTTTCCTCCAGGAAGACATAACGATCCTAAATATTTACACACCCAATCCCGGAGCTCCAAACTTCATGAAGCAAACTTTACTTACACTGAACCCATACATAGATCCAAATACAGTGATTGTCGGTGACTTTAACACACCACTCTCACCTATGGACAGATCAACAAGGCAAAAACTCAACAGAGAAACCTTAGAACTGAACAACTATATAGACCAAGTAGATCTAACAGACATCTGCAGAATATTCCACCCAGCAACAACACAATATACGTTTTTCTCAGCAGCACATGGAACATTTTCCAAAATAGATCACATCTTAGGCCATAAAACAAACCTGGACAGATTCAGAAACAATGAAATTATTCCATGCACACTCTCAGACCACAAAGGCATCAAATTGGAACTGAACACACATCTCCACCAACGAAAACCCTGTAACTTGTGGAGACTGGACCACACATTGTTGAATCACCAATGGGTCATCGAAGAGATCAGAACAGAAATCCAACAGTTTATGAAATTTAACAGTAAGAAGCACACAAAATACCAACTCCTTTGGGACACAGCAAAGGCAGTACTCAGAGGAAAATTTATAGCGCTGAGTGCCTACAACAACAAGTGGGAAAAATTGCAAACCAACAAGTTAATGTCTCACCTTAAGATCCTGGAAAAAGAGCAACAAACCAACCCTAATCCCAATAGAAGAAAGCAAATTAGTAAAATCAAAGCAGAATTAAATGATTTGGAATCCAAAAAAAACTATAGAAAGAATCAACAAAACAAGGAGTTGGTTCTTTGAAAGAATTAACAAAATTGACAAGCCCTTAGCAAATCTTACCAAAAAAAGAAGAGAGCATATCGAAATAAACAAAATCGCAGATGAAAATGGTAATATCACGACAGAAATTACCAAGATCCAGAATATCATGAGGGAATACTTCTCAAACCTTTATGCCAACAAATTTGAGAATCTAGATGAAATGGATGAATTCCTAGCCAATATTAACATACCCACACTGAACCAAGAAGAACTAAGCGAACTCAATAGGCCTAATTCAAGCTCTGAAATAGAAATGGCAATTAGAGAACTTCCACCTAAGGAAAGCCCAGGGCCAGATGGATTCACAGCTGAATTCTATAAGGTCTTCAAAGCAGAGCTCACACCAATACTCCTCAAGCTCTTCAACGAAATTGAAAATGAAGGTTCCTTACCAAACTCATTCTATGAAGCCAGTAAAACCCTCATCCCAAAACCAGACAGAGATTCATCAAAGAAAGAGAACTATAGACCTACATCTTTGATGAACATCGATGCAAAACTTCTCAACAAATGCTGGCCAACCGTCTACAACACGTCATCAAAAAATTATACACTGTGATCAAACTAGATTCATCACGGGGAGGCAAAGCTGGTTCAACATACGCAAATCAATTAATATAATTCAACACATCAACAGGAGCAAGGACAAAAATCACATGATTGTCTCAATAGACACGGAAAAGGCATTTATCAAGATCCAACACCCCTTTATGTTAAAAGCTCTGGAGAAACTAGGAATCCATGGAACATTCCTCAATGTAATAAAGGCTGTGTATGAGAAACCTACTGCTTGTATTACACTTAGTGGTGAAAATCTAAAGCCATTCCCTCTAAAATCAGGAATGAGACAAGGATGCCCACTCTCTCCACTCCTCTTTAACATAGTACTAGAATTCCTAGCCAGTGCAATAAGGCAAGAAGCAAGCATAAAGGGGATCAAAGGAGGGAAAGAGGAAATAAAACTATCCCTCTTTGCAGATGACATGATTCTGTATTTAAAGAATCCTATAGACTCTACTCCCAAGCTCCTTGAGCTGATTCAAAGCTTTGGAAGAGTAGCAGGCTATAAAATCAACCCTCAAAAACCAACTGCCTTCCTTTACGCCAACAGTGAGAGGAACGAGGCAATAATCAGGACAGGAACTCCTTTCACAATAGCCTCAAAGAAAATAAAGTACCTAGGAATTAGCTTAACTAAGAATGTAAAGGACCTTTTTGACGAAAACTTTAAAACCCTAAAAAAGTAAATTCAAGCAGAACTAAGGAAATGGAAAAACCTTCCATGCTCCTGGATTGGAAGAATCAACATTGTGAAAATGACAATCTTGCCAAGAGCTGTCTACAAATTCAATGCAATACCCATCAATATCCCAATGTCATTCTTTAAAGAAATAGAAGAGGCAATCCAAAATTTCATATGGAATAATAAAAGACCCCGTATAGCAAAAACACTTCTTAGCAGAAAGAACAGCGCTGGAGGAATTTCAATTCCAAACTTTAGACTCTATTACAGAGCTCTAATTATCAAAACAGCTTGGTACTGGCACAGGAGCAGGCCTGAAGACCAATGGAATAGAACTGAGGACCCAGATATTAAACCACAGACCTATGGCCACCTAATCTTTGACAGGGAGCCAAAAAAATAGAATGGAAGAAAGACAGCCTCTTCAACAAGTAGTGCTGCCAGAACTGGTTAAGCACCTGCAGAAAACTAAAGTTGGATCCTTCTTTGTCACCCTGCACTAGAATTAACTCCAAATGGATCAAAGACCTGGAGGTAAAAGCTGACACACTGGAAACTTTAAAGGAAGGAATAGGAGATACACTAGGCCTCCTTGGCACAGGTAGAAACTTTCTTAATAAGGACCAAGAATCACAACAAATCAGAGAAAGACTGGATAAGTGGGACTGCATTAAACTGCAGAGTTTTGGTAAGGCAAAGGACATAGCTAGTAAACTAACCAGGAAGCCTACAGAGTGGGAGAAGATCTTCACCAACCAAACAACGGACAAAGGCCTCATATCTAAAATATATCAACAACTCAAAAAATTGAATCACTCCAAAACTAACCTCCAAAGTAACAACCATCCCATTAAAAAATGGGCCAAAGACTTAAAGAGAGTCTTCTCTGAAGAAGAAACAAAAATGGCCTACAGACACATGAAGAAGTGCTCAACATCTCTGGTCATAAAAGAAATGCAAATCAAAACAACTCTAAGATTCCATCTCACACCAGTTAGGATGGCCAGGATCAGGAAAACGAATAACAACAGATGCTGGAGGGGATGTGGCCAGGAGGGATCACTACTACACTGTTGGTGGGAGTGCAAACTCGTTCAACCACTATGGAAAGCAGTGTGGCAGTGCCTCAAAAGGCTAAACATAGAACTCCCCTATGACCCAGCAATTCCACTACTTGGCATTTACCCAACCATCCAGAAACAAGGACATACTAAATCCACTAGCACAACAATGTTCATTGCAGCACTATTCACCACAGCAAAGATATGGAACCAACCTAGATGTCCCTCTGTTGATGAGTGGATCAACATGTTGTGGTATTTGTAAACAATGGAATTCTATGCTGCTGTCATAAAGAATGACATCGCCCCATTTGTTAGGAAATGGAAAGACAGAACAAATCATATTAAGTGAAGTAAGCCAGACTCAAAGGAACTTAGGCTCAATGGTTTCCCTCATTCGTCATAATCAGTAGAAACCTTGGGCTCTACTAGCAGAGATCTGCAATAGAGCAAAATCTTGATACATAAGGCCATATAATGTGAAGCTAATTGAAAGGACCTCCAGGATATTGAAACAAAAGCCATACAATGAATGATCGTTGTCCTTAATGTACTATGTTGTCTCTCATCTCCTTTGCTGTCCCTTGGTTATCTCATATTGGTATTGTATCTCACTTTGTTATCTGATATATTGAATTTATTTGTATTTGGATATTTGAAATTTGATAGGGAAGGGGGGAAAACCAAGATGGGTGTGGGGTGTTGGGTGGAGGGAAATGGGTACCAAGACATGTGAAAGGGTATCAAGGTATGTGAATTAATGCACCTTCTATCTGGCAAATATCATGTAACCCTTTTACTAATTCCAATAAAAATATGGAAAAAGAAAAAAAATAAATAAATGAAAGGACTGGGAGTTTGGCCTAATGGTATAGTGCTTGCTTAGCATGCACATACATAGAAAAGGCTAGAAGTGTTGCTGTGGCTCAAGTGGTAGAGCTCTAGCCTTGAGAAAGTCCAAGGTCAGGCATCAGGCCCTGAGTTCAAATCCAGGACTGGCAAAAAAAAATTGAAAAAGAAACTGCCCCTGTCCAACTATAGCAAGTCCCACACTCTCCCCAAACTAGACCAGAGTTGGATGGGGCTGGGACTGCAGGAGCAGACTCCACCCATTCTGCCTGGATCACAAGATTCTGGCCACACCCCCTATTAGTTCCTGTTTCTCGCTGACCAATGGGATAGGAGATTTGGGGCCACGCCCACGTTCCACGCTGCCTAGCAATACTGGTATTCTGTCTGTTGACTTATACCACTAGCAGCAACTGTTGAAGGGAGAGGTGGCTGAGTGGTGATCGAGAGAATCCAGGTGATTTGGCAATAGACTTGGATACTCGCTTACTTATTAGTGATTGGGTACGTACAGGAGATTTCGAAGAGCCTGGGAATGTGGCCGGTCCATCTTTCCCATCCCAGAGCTGGCACGTCTGAACAATCAAAACCAAGAAAGAAACGACTGCAGGAACATCAGCAGAACTATCTTCATGGATCTGAAAAGATAAGGAAGAAAAATAAAAGGGGAGGCAAGCCCACGACCAACACCACTGGGGTCTGTAATTCACGTGAGGGTGCAGCCAGAGACCAAGCTGACCCTGAGCCTCGCCTGCCTTCAGGCACAGTCAGAGCAGCCAGGGTCAAGAGTGTCACAGGTCCCAAGAACAACAAGGATCTGGAGAGGGGCTACCAATACCTGCTGCTAGCCCTGGACTGGAGCAAATTACGACATCAACAGCTCTTCAGTGAAATCCACCAACTAAAGCAGGTAAAGAAAGAGCTGCAGGAACAACAGCAGGAAGAAAATGAGAAGCTGGCCCAGGTGCAAGAAACACTGAAAGCAGAGTTAGAAGACCACAAGGTAGCCACACAGATGTTTCTTTCAGAAAAAGGCCACTTACAATCTGCCCTGGCCCACATGGAACAGGAAGTCAAACGAAGTCAGGTGGAGCATGAAGATCTGACCAGCCGCCTGCAGGCTTCTCAGCAACGCAGCTTAGACCTAGAGATGGCCTTGTCTGCCCTCACCACCACGCAGAAGGACATTGAGCAGAAGAACAGACAGCTCATCCAAGACCTGGGTGATGTGAAGCTGCAGCTCGAGGAAAAGAGCAGAAGCTGTGACAACCTGCAGGAGCTGAATGCAGACTTACAGGGGAAGCTGGACGTGCTCCGGACCCAGAAGTCCAACATGAAATTGAAAATAGAAAAATTCCAACGAGTGCTAGAGGAGCGGGCAGTGCTGAAAAGAAGAATAGGAAATGTACAAAGTGTGGTGAGTGCATTGAGGTTGGAGAGGGACAAGATTGCGGAGGACCTGAGGGTGGAGAGGTCCACGTGGACGGAGAAGGTGCGGCGGCTCTCACGGGAGATGAACCAACTCACAGATGAGCGCGAGGTAGACCTGTGGCAGATGGTGGATCTAGAGAACAAGCTGGCAGAAATGGAGAAAAGCCAGCAGAGGCACAGCCCCTTGCAGGACCATCTCAGGCTGACTTAAAGAACCTGGAGCAACAAGTTCAATTCCAGGTTCAGGAAACCCAAAGCCTCAGTCTCCAGAACCTGGAGCAACAGGAACGGCTGCTGCTACTGCAGAAGAAAGTGGGTGACAAGGCTCAGTCCAACATCTTTGAGACCCAGAAATGCACAGACCTGCAAACGAGAGAGCTGAAAGAGCAGCTGGAGCAGCTGCAGGAAGCTTTCCATAGGCTGAGCACTGAGAAGGACCAGCTCACCAGCCTCCTGACCTCAGAGCAAAAGGAGAATGAACACCTTCTGGAGAAGCTGGAGCAGCGAGAGATGGAATTAGGAGAATGGAAAGAGGTGGCTGAAGGAAGTTTTCAAACAGCCCAGAGTCTTCAGGAGCTCAATGCTCAGTACCTGGCCCAGCTGCAGGAACTCAAAACCACCTGTGAAGAGAACATGGCCTCCATTCAGCAGCTGAGTGCAGAGAAGGAGGAGCTGCAACAGCACCTGCTGAGGCACGCCCAGCTGCTGGAGCAGCAGCAGCAGCAGGACCTGACCCTGACCCAAGAGTTGCAGGACACTCTCCAGTGCCTGGAAGCCACTACACAAGAGAAGGAGCAACTCCAGGCCCAGCTGAGCTTCCTGGCTTTCCAGGAAGGTAAAGAAGGGGACAAGGAAGAAGCAAGGGCTGAGGAGGCAACTCCAGCCGCCGTGACCATCCCAGAGGCTGTGGACATCCCACAAGTCATGAAGGCCTTTTACCCGAAAGCAAAATCAGTTGCTGAGGTGACAAAAGTGAAACTCAGCCAACAGCTGCAGGAGCAGCAGGCCCACTGCCAGTGCCTGGCCAACTTGGCAGCCCAGTGCCAGACCAAGCTGGAGCAGCAGGCCCTGTTTCCCAAGAGCAGGAACCATGGTCCCTCAGGGGACAGGAAGGAGGACACGCGGGTGTCTAAGAAGATGAGAATGTGCTTCCTCCAGGCCCTGCCTGACAAAGTGGAGCACCAGAGTCCAGCAGGGGATCTCCAGCACCGGTGTGCCCAGCTGTCCAAACACATCAGCACCCTCGACGACTCCATAATGCTGTACAAAGAACAGATGGAAGTCCTGGACCAACTCTATAAGGAGAAAGATGAGTGTGTCATGGAACTCTCCCAGGAGAAGATGCAGAAGAAGGAGGAGCTGCAGGAACTTCTGGTGCTCCTTGTGGTTGAAGGTGCACAGTGCCAGGGCCAGACGCCTGCAGACCCTGAGACCCCTGCTGCTGAGGTCACTTCACACCTGCCAAGCCCCTCAAACATTGAAGACAGCAAGGAGCAGAAAATCTTTGCAGATGCCCAACTCAAAGACAGTGTGCAGCCTGCCCAGGTAGAGGCAGGGGGGCCTTGTCCCCGAAAGGCCTCCACCCCAGAGCCCACTGTGATGCTGATGCCTGATACCCAGCCCCCCGAAGAGCTTTTGGGCCAGGGCAATGAGCAATCCCGATCCTCTCCTTTCTTCTCCAGGCTGAGGAAAATGATGTGCTGGCGATAATGGTTCTTTAAAGACTTAATAGCCACCATGGCAATCTTTTAGGTCTGCACCTAACGGGTGATGACTGGACTTCAACCTCAGGCCAGATAGGACAGAGACTGCGGGAGGTGGCCCTACCTCTAAGTCATCTAAACAGCCATTGGTTGCCGGGGAAGGAGGGCCCTTGATATAGTTTTCACAAATAATCATTTTTTACAAAGAAAAATAAAATGTTATATTTACCGAATCCATCATGTTCCTTTTTATATAAGTGACTAAACACAATGTATTCTGTGAACATTTGGGGAGTAATATTTTGAACATGTATAGAAATAAAACTTTAGTTTACAAGTAAAAAAAAAATCAGACTTTAGTGCCTAGTATGGCTTTGAACTGCAATCCTCAGTTCTCAGCCTCCTGAGTAGCTGGCCTCCATGCCCTGCTCAACAATTAAAATTTCAAAAAACAAGAAAAATAACTCTTTGGCTTCAGAATAGCATGTTGAGGTTCAGGGTACAGTTGGAAGGTTACAAATAGCACCCGCTGGGTGCCACAGGCTCACACCTGCAATCCTAGCTACAGGAGGCTAAGATATAAGGATCACAATTTGAAGCCAGTCCAGGTAGCAAAGTTAATTGGAAACTCATTTCCAACCAACTACCAAAAAAGCTGTAAGGGGAACCATGGCTCAAGTGGTAGAGTGCTAGCCTTAAGCAAAAAAGGTCAGAGACAGAGCCTAAGTCCTGAGTTAAAGCCTTAGTAACAATTCAAGAGAAAGGAAGCATGGAAGCAAGGAAGTGAGAGAGAGAGAGAGGGAAAGAAAGAACAGGAAGAAAAAGAAAAAGTGAGGAAAAGCACATACTGTGCACAAGAGACACACAGAGAGGGTGGGAGTGAGAAATAGAGGGAAAGAAAAAGAGAGGGAGAGAAAGGGAGAGAACATTACCAGTACAGGTAACCAAAATTGCAAACGAGAAAACAAAACAAAACAACAACAACAAAACAATGGCATGGTGATGAAGAAGCACTGCTTTCAACACACACACACACACACACACACACACACACAGAGACAAATACAAATAAAGATGGAGGAGGAAGCAGACAGCTTATCTAAACCAAGAGGACACCAGGAGAAACCCCAGTCACATCTGGAAAAACAAGAAAAGCGAGGAAGGAAGATGGCGTCGAGACAATAGGGACGCAGCCTAGCCCTCTCTGACAAAAAGAGAGAATCAGGGAGTCCCACGAGCCAACTACCTAAAGAAATCCACAACAACAAACTCAAAAAGCAACGGAGGAGGACTCAAACAGGAAAAGAAATCCAGATAAAGCTCACATCCAACTTTCTCAAAGAATTCGGAACGCGAAGACCCCTCACCCACCACTCGCCCGATCCAAGCCACGAAAGCCGCGGAAAGCGGCGGCGGGCGCCGGATATAATCCACGAAAAGCGGCGGCAGTGGAGGGCGCCAGGCTGGGAGCCCAACGGCTGCAGAAACCAGCACAGAACCGGGCCAGTGAACGGTGGAAGCAGCACAACCCAGACATGGAACACAGGTGGCGGCGGAGACCTGAGGGGGGTGAAAGACTCCCCACCACCGTGGAGCACCCGCAGATGGACGCAGAGGCGTGAGTAATACAGCGCGTCCCCAAACACATCGGGAAAGCAGAGCGGGTGCCAAGGAATAGAACTTAACTCAGACCCCAACACCCCGCCCGAGAAAGAATGGCGGGAGCAGGGGGGCAAGGAATTTAGAATCCTGTCCCCTCCCTCAACAGCCCCCTCCCTCAGGCCATTGACTGGAGATTGACAGGCGGGCTACCCATAAGACCCAGCACCCCACCAAGGGAGGCGGGACTGTCCCAACTCCCACCCGACCAACGGGCTCAAGCCCCAGCCCTCTGACTGGAGACTGACAAGTGGGCCGACCCTAAGACTCAGCACCCCACCAGGGGAGGCGGAGCTGTCCCAGCTCCCACCCGCCCACCAGGCTCCTCTCCCAGGCCACTGGATCTGGAGAGTGGAGGGCGTTGGGACCCTGCCTTACAACAGTGGGTAGGGGGTGCGGGAAAATAGGAGCCAGAATCTGCCCCCCCTCAATTCCTGAGCGGGGCATCCTCCAGCTGGGAATCCTGAGCAAGACACCACCGAGGGGGCCCCCACAGTCACAGACTCTGACAAAGCAGTGGAAACACAGCAGGGATCTGAAGGGCCGACCAGCAGCCAAGCTCCCCTTCTGAGAACCAAAAAGGCCCGGCTCCGCCCTTGGAGCCCACGTCCCCAGCTGGGCCCCGCCCCTGGGAACAGAAGGGTCTCCTGCTGGTCCTGCTGAGAGCCCCTGAAACTCTCAACTCCCATGCCCTTGGCTTGGGGCCACCCCTGGAAGCAGCACAGGAAAACATCCGCCAACCTCGCTCAGACGGAAGCTCGCAGAGCCATCCCATGGTCCACTGTGAGGCCACTGGTTGGGCTAAGAGCTAGTCGTGCAGCAACACATAAGTTTTTTTCTAATGCTTTCCAAACTTTGTACTCAAATACGCTACCTACTTACCCCCTGACCTCTCTCATTCTATTTTTCTATCTCTGGACCTCTGTTCGTCTTTTTCAACCCTTATACTGCATGGATCTACACTTGATGGCTGTTGAGCAACACTGTACATCTAGGTGTTTAATTATTCTCTAGGCTCAGAGGGACTTAAAGACAATAGAGATTGGATTGAGAGGCTTATTGTTTTGGGTATAAATCGCTTATCAGTGGCTTATTAGACTGGTCGGTAACTGCACAAAAAGAAAGAGTGATAACACCCATCAAAACTTGTGAACATCTAGAGTCTGCCAGCTACAGAGGTCTAGGTTGGTTATATCTGAAAACCTATAATCGTGTTTAGTATTAATCTTGCTCCCATTTTCAAATGGGCAGAACAAGAAACTCAAGAAAAATGTCAAATCAGGAAACAACATCCCCCATCCAATGTAAACAGACAATGGAACAGTCACTGGCAAACCTAGAGGAGAGTCTTCCAAGTGCTATACAAATGCAATTGATAAACATCATTAATGAAAAATGTGAAAATGTAAAGAAAGAGATAAGGGAGGAAGCCATAGCTGAACAAGAGGAAACCATAAGCAAGGTGATAAGTGAAAAAGAAGAAGCCATAAAGGAGGCCATAATAAAGGTTTTTCAAAGAAGGATGGATGAATTCATAGAATCCACAAATAAAACGGTGACTGAACTCCAGGAAATGTTCAAAGAAAGTAAAGCTACTGAGTTAACCACTCAAATGGAAATCAAGGAGATAAAGAAATCCATACATGATCTAAAACAAGAGATGCAAGGCATCAAAAATGAGCAATTAGAAGCAAGGGAGATGAAAAATAAAGTACATAGCTTTGATAGCAGGTTAGACAATGCAGAGGAGAGAATTTCCGGGGCTGAAGATAATTTAGTTATTCTAGAGAAAGAACAGAAAATGAGTCAATCCAAATCTAGGAAAAATGAGAGAGCGCTTCAGGAGGTCCAAGATACAATTAGGAAGCCTAATTTAAGGCTAATAGGTATTGAGGAGGGCGTGGAGAAAGAGGTCAATGGTATTGGAAATATACTTCAGGGAATCATCTCAGAGAATTTCCCAAACATCCAGAAGGGCAGGCCCATCCAGATACGAGAAGCTTTTAGAACCCCAAACAGACCTGACCAGAAAAGAACATCCCACCGCCACATCGTAATCCGAACTGGATCAACAGAAACCAAAAAAAGGATCCTAAAGGCAGCCATGGAAAAAGGTTCAGTAACCTATAAAGGAAAACCAATCAGAATAACCCCAGATTTCTCAGCAGAGACACTGCAAGCAAGAAGTGACTGGAAGCATATATGTCATGCCCTTAAGTCAAATAACTACCAACCAAGAATCCTGTACCCAGCTAAGCTCTCATTCATAACTGAGGGAACAATAAAAACATTCCATTCCAGGGAAAAGCTGCAACAATATGTCGCAACAAAACCAACACTACAGAGAATTCTCAACGATGCTCTATACACTGAAAACCAAAATAAATGCAATATAGGGAAAGAAATGGCACCTAAACAGCATACCATCTAAGGACCACAAGAACTGTCAAGACACAGGCCCAAATAAAAGCTTTTAAAAATGGTAGGAACTAATAAATATCTCTCAATCCTAACTCTCAATATCAATGGATTTAACTCTCCAATTAAACGGCATAGGCTGTCTAGTTGGATCAAAAAGCAAGAGCCATCGTTCTGCTGTCTTCAAGAGACACATCTTACCCCAAAAAACCAATCATCTTTTGAAACTGAGAGGTTGGAATAAACTCTATCAAGCTAACGGCCCCCATAAACAGGCTGGAGTTGCCATCCTCATATCAGATAAAATAGACTTCAAACTAAAATTAGTAAAAAAAAAAAAAGACAAAGAAGGTTACTACATACTACTAAAGGGATCTTTCCTCCAGGAAGACATAACGATCCTAAATATTTACACACCCAATCCCGGAGCTCCAAACTTCATGAAGCAAACTTTACTTACACTGAACCCATACATAGATCCAAATACAGTGATTGTCGGTGACTTTAACACACCACTCTCACCTATGGACAGATCAACAAGGCAAAAACTCAACAGAGAAACCTTAGAACTGAACAACTATATAGACCAAGTAGATCTAACAGACATCTGCAGAATATTCCACCCAGCAACAACACAATATACGTTTTTCTCAGCAGCACATGGAACATTTTCCAAAATAGATCACATCTTAGGCCATAAAACAAACCTGGACAGATTCAGAAACAATGAAATTATTCCATGCACACTCTCAGACCACAAAGGCATCAAATTGGAACTGAACACACATCTCCACCAACGAAAACCCTGTAACTTGTGGAGACTGGACCACACATTGTTGAATCACCAATGGGTCATCGAAGAGATCAGAACAGAAATCCAACAGTTTATGAAATTTAACAGTAAGAAGCACACAAAATACCAACTCCTTTGGGACACAGCAAAGGCAGTACTCAGAGGAAAATTTATAGCGCTGAGTGCCTACAACAACAAGTGGGAAAAATTGCAAACCAACAAGTTAATGTCTCACCTTAAGATCCTGGAAAAAGAGCAACAAACCAACCCTAATCCCAATAGAAGAAAGCAAATTAGTAAAATCAAAGCAGAATTAAATGATTTGGAATCCAAAAAAAACTATAGAAAGAATCAACAAAACAAGGAGTTGGTTCTTTGAAAGAATTAACAAAATTGACAAGCCCTTAGCAAATCTTACCAAAAAAAGAAGAGAGCATATCGAAATAAACAAAATCGCAGATGAAAATGGTAATATCACGACAGAAATTACCAAGATCCAGAATATCATGAGGGAATACTTCTCAAACCTTTATGCCAACAAATTTGAGAATCTAGATGAAATGGATGAATTCCTAGCCAATATTAACATACCCACACTGAACCAAGAAGAACTAAGCGAACTCAATAGGCCTAATTCAAGCTCTGAAATAGAAATGGCAATTAGAGAACTTCCACCTAAGGAAAGCCCAGGGCCAGATGGATTCACAGCTGAATTCTATAAGGTCTTCAAAGCAGAGCTCACACCAATACTCCTCAAGCTCTTCAACGAAATTGAAAATGAAGGTTCCTTACCAAACTCATTCTATGAAGCCAGTAAAACCCTCATCCCAAAACCAGACAGAGATTCATCAAAGAAAGAGAACTATAGACCTACATCTTTGATGAACATCGATGCAAAACTTCTCAACAAATGCTGGCCAACCGTCTACAACACGTCATCAAAAAATTATACACTGTGATCAAACTAGATTCATCACGGGGAGGCAAAGCTGGTTCAACATACGCAAATCAATTAATATAATTCAACACATCAACAGGAGCAAGGACAAAAATCACATGATTGTCTCAATAGACACGGAAAAGGCATTTATCAAGATCCAACACCCCTTTATGTTAAAAGCTCTGGAGAAACTAGGAATCCATGGAACATTCCTCAATGTAATAAAGGCTGTGTATGAGAAACCTACTGCTTGTATTACACTTAGTGGTGAAAATCTAAAGCCATTCCCTCTAAAATCAGGAATGAGACAAGGATGCCCACTCTCTCCACTCCTCTTTAACATAGTACTAGAATTCCTAGCCAGTGCAATAAGGCAAGAAGCAAGCATAAAGGGGATCAAAGGAGGGAAAGAGGAAATAAAACTATCCCTCTTTGCAGATGACATGATTCTGTATTTAAAGAATCCTATAGACTCTACTCCCAAGCTCCTTGAGCTGATTCAAAGCTTTGGAAGAGTAGCAGGCTATAAAATCAACCCTCAAAAACCAACTGCCTTCCTTTACGCCAACAGTGAGAGGAACGAGGCAATAATCAGGACAGGAACTCCTTTCACAATAGCCTCAAAGAAAATAAAGTACCTAGGAATTAGCTTAACTAAGAATGTAAAGGACCTTTTTGACGAAAACTTTAAAACCCTAAAAAAGTAAATTCAAGCAGAACTAAGGAAATGGAAAAACCTTCCATGCTCCTGGATTGGAAGAATCAACATTGTGAAAATGACAATCTTGCCAAGAGCTGTCTACAAATTCAATGCAATACCCATCAATATCCCAATGTCATTCTTTAAAGAAATAGAAGAGGCAATCCAAAATTTCATATGGAATAATAAAAGACCCCGTATAGCAAAAACACTTCTTAGCAGAAAGAACAGCGCTGGAGGAATTTCAATTCCAAACTTTAGACTCTATTACAGAGCTCTAATTATCAAAACAGCTTGGTACTGGCACAGGAGCAGGCCTGAAGACCAATGGAATAGAACTGAGGACCCAGATATTAAACCACAGACCTATGGCCACCTAATCTTTGACAGGGAGCCAAAAAAATAGAATGGAAGAAAGACAGCCTCTTCAACAAGTAGTGCTGCCAGAACTGGTTAAGCACCTGCAGAAAACTAAAGTTGGATCCTTCTTTGTCACCCTGCACTAGAATTAACTCCAAATGGATCAAAGACCTGGAGGTAAAAGCTGACACACTGGAAACTTTAAAGGAAGGAATAGGAGATACACTAGGCCTCCTTGGCACAGGTAGAAACTTTCTTAATAAGGACCAAGAATCACAACAAATCAGAGAAAGACTGGATAAGTGGGACTGCATTAAACTGCAGAGTTTTGGTAAGGCAAAGGACATAGCTAGTAAACTAACCAGGAAGCCTACAGAGTGGGAGAAGATCTTCACCAACCAAACAACGGACAAAGGCCTCATATCTAAAATATATCAACAACTCAAAAAATTGAATCACTCCAAAACTAACCTCCAAAGTAACAACCATCCCATTAAAAAATGGGCCAAAGACTTAAAGAGAGTCTTCTCTGAAGAAGAAACAAAAATGGCCTACAGACACATGAAGAAGTGCTCAACATCTCTGGTCATAAAAGAAATGCAAATCAAAACAACTCTAAGATTCCATCTCACACCAGTTAGGATGGCCAGGATCAGGAAAACGAATAACAACAGATGCTGGAGGGGATGTGGCCAGGAGGGATCACTACTACACTGTTGGTGGGAGTGCAAACTCGTTCAACCACTATGGAAAGCAGTGTGGCAGTGCCTCAAAAGGCTAAACATAGAACTCCCCTATGACCCAGCAATTCCACTACTTGGCATTTACCCAACCATCCAGAAACAAGGACATACTAAATCCACTAGCACAACAATGTTCATTGCAGCACTATTCACCACAGCAAAGATATGGAACCAACCTAGATGTCCCTCTGTTGATGAGTGGATCAACATGTTGTGGTATTTGTAAACAATGGAATTCTATGCTGCTGTCATAAAGAATGACATCGCCCCATTTGTTAGGAAATGGAAAGACAGAACAAATCATATTAAGTGAAGTAAGCCAGACTCAAAGGAACTTAGGCTCAATGGTTTCCCTCATTCGTCATAATCAGTAGAAACCTTGGGCTCTACTAGCAGAGATCTGCAATAGAGCAAAATCTTGATACATAAGGCCATATAATGTGAAGCTAATTGAAAGGACCTCCAGGATATTGAAACAAAAGCCATACAATGAATGATCGTTGTCCTTAATGTACTATGTTGTCTCTCATCTCCTTTGCTGTCCCTTGGTTATCTCATATTGGTATTGTATCTCACTTTGTTATCTGATATATTGAATTTATTTGTATTTGGATATTTGAAATTTGATAGGGAAGGGGGGAAAACCAAGATGGGTGTGGGGTGTTGGGTGGAGGGAAATGGGTACCAAGACATGTGAAAGGGTATCAAGGTATGTGAATTAATGCACCTTCTATCTGGCAAATATCATGTAACCCTTTTACTAATTCCAATAAAAATATGGAAAAAGAAAAAAAATAAATAAATGAAAGGACTGGGAGTTTGGCCTAATGGTATAGTGCTTGCTTAGCATGCACATACATAGAAAAGGCTAGAAGTGTTGCTGTGGCTCAAGTGGTAGAGCTCTAGCCTTGAGAAAGTCCAAGGTCAGGCATCAGGCCCTGAGTTCAAATCCAGGACTGGCAAAAAAAAATTGAAAAAGAAACTGCCCCTGTCCAACTATAGCAAGTCCCACACTCTCCCCAAACTAGACCAGAGTTGGATGGGGCTGGGACTGCAGGAGCAGACTCCACCCATTCTGCCTGGATCACAAGATTCTGGCCACACCCCCTATTAGTTCCTGTTTCTCGCTGACCAATGGGATAGGAGATTTGGGGCCACGCCCACGTTCCACGCTGCCTAGCAATACTGGTATTCTGTCTGTTGACTTATACCACTAGCAGCAACTGTTGAAGGGAGAGGTGGCTGAGTGGTGATCGAGAGAATCCAGGTGATTTGGCAATAGACTTGGATACTCGCTTACTTATTAGTGATTGGGTACGTACAGGAGATTTCGAAGAGCCTGGGAATGTGGCCGGTCCATCTTTCCCATCCCAGAGCTGGCACGTCTGAACAATCAAAACCAAGAAAGAAACGACTGCAGGAACATCAGCAGAACTATCTTCATGGATCTGAAAAGATAAGGAAGAAAAATAAAAGGGGAGGCAAGCCCACGACCAACACCACTGGGGTCTGTAATTCACGTGAGGGTGCAGCCAGAGACCAAGCTGACCCTGAGCCTCGCCTGCCTTCAGGCACAGTCAGAGCAGCCAGGGTCAAGAGTGTCACAGGTCCCAAGAACAACAAGGATCTGGAGAGGGGCTACCAATACCTGCTGCTAGCCCTGGACTGGAGCAAATTACGACATCAACAGCTCTTCAGTGAAATCCACCAACTAAAGCAGGTAAAGAAAGAGCTGCAGGAACAACAGCAGGAAGAAAATGAGAAGCTGGCCCAGGTGCAAGAAACACTGAAAGCAGAGTTAGAAGACCACAAGGTAGCCACACAGATGTTTCTTTCAGAAAAAGGCCACTTACAATCTGCCCTGGCCCACATGGAACAGGAAGTCAAACGAAGTCAGGTGGAGCATGAAGATCTGACCAGCCGCCTGCAGGCTTCTCAGCAACGCAGCTTAGACCTAGAGATGGCCTTGTCTGCCCTCACCACCACGCAGAAGGACATTGAGCAGAAGAACAGACAGCTCATCCAAGACCTGGGTGATGTGAAGCTGCAGCTCGAGGAAAAGAGCAGAAGCTGTGACAACCTGCAGGAGCTGAATGCAGACTTACAGGGGAAGCTGGACGTGCTCCGGACCCAGAAGTCCAACATGAAATTGAAAATAGAAAAATTCCAACGAGTGCTAGAGGAGCGGGCAGTGCTGAAAAGAAGAATAGGAAATGTACAAAGTGTGGTGAGTGCATTGAGGTTGGAGAGGGACAAGATTGCGGAGGACCTGAGGGTGGAGAGGTCCACGTGGACGGAGAAGGTGCGGCGGCTCTCACGGGAGATGAACCAACTCACAGATGAGCGCGAGGTAGACCTGTGGCAGATGGTGGATCTAGAGAACAAGCTGGCAGAAATGGAGAAAAGCCAGCAGAGGCACAGCCCCTTGCAGGACCATCTCAGGCTGACTTAAAGAACCTGGAGCAACAAGTTCAATTCCAGGTTCAGGAAACCCAAAGCCTCAGTCTCCAGAACCTGGAGCAACAGGAACGGCTGCTGCTACTGCAGAAGAAAGTGGGTGACAAGGCTCAGTCCAACATCTTTGAGACCCAGAAATGCACAGACCTGCAAACGAGAGAGCTGAAAGAGCAGCTGGAGCAGCTGCAGGAAGCTTTCCATAGGCTGAGCACTGAGAAGGACCAGCTCACCAGCCTCCTGACCTCAGAGCAAAAGGAGAATGAACACCTTCTGGAGAAGCTGGAGCAGCGAGAGATGGAATTAGGAGAATGGAAAGAGGTGGCTGAAGGAAGTTTTCAAACAGCCCAGAGTCTTCAGGAGCTCAATGCTCAGTACCTGGCCCAGCTGCAGGAACTCAAAACCACCTGTGAAGAGAACATGGCCTCCATTCAGCAGCTGAGTGCAGAGAAGGAGGAGCTGCAACAGCACCTGCTGAGGCACGCCCAGCTGCTGGAGCAGCAGCAGCAGCAGGACCTGACCCTGACCCAAGAGTTGCAGGACACTCTCCAGTGCCTGGAAGCCACTACACAAGAGAAGGAGCAACTCCAGGCCCAGCTGAGCTTCCTGGCTTTCCAGGAAGGTAAAGAAGGGGACAAGGAAGAAGCAAGGGCTGAGGAGGCAACTCCAGCCGCCGTGACCATCCCAGAGGCTGTGGACATCCCACAAGTCATGAAGGCCTTTTACCCGAAAGCAAAATCAGTTGCTGAGGTGACAAAAGTGAAACTCAGCCAACAGCTGCAGGAGCAGCAGGCCCACTGCCAGTGCCTGGCCAACTTGGCAGCCCAGTGCCAGACCAAGCTGGAGCAGCAGGCCCTGTTTCCCAAGAGCAGGAACCATGGTCCCTCAGGGGACAGGAAGGAGGACACGCGGGTGTCTAAGAAGATGAGAATGTGCTTCCTCCAGGCCCTGCCTGACAAAGTGGAGCACCAGAGTCCAGCAGGGGACCTCCAGCACCGGTGTGCCCAGCTGTCCAAACACATCAGCACCCTCGACGACTCCATAATGCTGTACAAAGAACAGATGGAAGTCCTGGACCAACTCTATAAGGAGAAAGATGAGTGTGTCATGGAACTCTCCCAGGAGAAGATGCAGAAGAAGGAGGAGCTGCAGGAACTTCTGGTGCTCCTTGTGGTTGAAGGTGCACAGTGCCAGGGCCAGACGCCTGCAGACCCTGAGACCCCTGCTGCTGAGGTCACTTCACACCTGCCAAGCCCCTCAAACATTGAAGACAGCAAGGAGCAGAAAATCTTTGCAGATGCCCAACTCAAAGACAGTGTGCAGCCTGCCCAGGTAGAGGCAGGGGGGCCTTGTCCCCGAAAGGCCTCCACCCCAGAGCCCACTGTGATGCTGATGCCTGATACCCAGCCCCCCGAAGAGCTTTTGGGCCAGGGCAATGAGCAATCCCGATCCTCTCCTTTCTTCTCCAGGCTGAGGAAAATGATGTGCTGGCGATAATGGTTCTTTAAAGACTTAATAGCCACCATGGCAATCTTTTAGGTCTGCACCTAACGGGTGATGACTGGACTTCAACCTCAGGCCAGATAGGACAGAGACTGCGGGAGGTGGCCCTACCTCTAAGTCATCTAAACAGCCATTGGTTGCCGGGGAAGGAGGGCCCTTGATATAGTTTTCACAAATAATCATTTTTTACAAAGAAAAATAAAATGTTATATTTACCGAATCCATCATGTTCCTTTTTATATAAGTGACTAAACACAATGTATTCTGTGAACATTTGGGGAGTAATATTTTGAACATGTATAGAAATAAAACTTTAGTTTACAAGTAAAAAAAAAATCAGACTTTAGTGCCTAGTATGGCTTTGAACTGCAATCCTCAGTTCTCAGCCTCCTGAGTAGCTGGCCTCCATGCCCTGCTCAACAATTAAAATTTCAAAAAACAAGAAAAATAACTCTTTGGCTTCAGAATAGCATGTTGAGGTTCAGGGTACAGTTGGAAGGTTACAAATAGCACCCGCTGGGTGCCACAGGCTCACACCTGCAATCCTAGCTACAGGAGGCTAAGATATAAGGATCACAATTTGAAGCCAGTCCAGGTAGCAAAGTTAATTGGAAACTCATTTCCAACCAACTACCAAAAAAGCTGTAAGGGGAACCATGGCTCAAGTGGTAGAGTGCTAGCCTTAAGCAAAAAAGGTCAGAGACAGAGCCTAAGTCCTGAGTTAAAGCCTTAGTAACAATTCAAGAGAAAGGAAGCATGGAAGCAAGGAAGTGGGAGAGAGAGAGAGGGAAAGAAAGAACAGGAAGAAAAAGAAAAAGTGAGGAAAAGCACATACTGTGCACAAGAGACACACAGAGAGGGTGGGAGTGAGAAATAGAGGGAAAGAAAAAGAGAGGGAGAGAAAGGGAGAGAACATTACCAGTACAGGTAACCAAAATTGCAAACGAGAAAACAAAACAAAACAACAACAACAAAACAATGGCATGGTGATGAAGAAGCACTGCTTTCAACACACACACACACACACACACACACACACACACACACACACACAGAGACAAATACAAATAAAGATGGAGGAGGAAGCAGACAGCTTATCTAAACCAAGAGGACACCAGGAGAAACCCCAGTCACATCTGGAAAAACAAGAAAAGCGAGGAAGGAAGATGGCGTCGAGACAATAGGGACGCAGCCTAGCCCTCTCTGACAAAAAGAGAGAATCAGGGAGTCCCACGAGCCAACTACCTAAAGAAATCCACAACAACAAACTCAAAAAGCAACGGAGGAGGACTCAAACAGGAAAAGAAATCCAGATAAAGCTCACATCCAACTTTCTCAAAGAATTCGGAACGCGAAGACCCCTCACCCACCACTCGCCCGATCCAAGCCACGAAAGCCGCGGAAAGCGGCGGCGGGCGCCGGATATAATCCACGAAAAGCGGCGGCAGTGGAGGGCGCCAGGCTGGGAGCCCAACGGCTGCAGAAACCAGCACAGAACCGGGCCAGTGAACGGTGGAAGCAGCACAACCCAGACATGGAACACAGGTGGCGGCGGAGACCCGAGGGGGGTGAAAGACTCCCCACCACCGTGGAGCACCCGCAGATGGACGCAGAGGCGTGAGTAATACAGCGCGTCCCCAAACACATCGGGAAAGCAGAGCGGGTGCCAAGGAATAGAACTTAACTCAGACCCCAACACCCCACCCGAGAAAGAATGGCGGGAGCAGGGGGGCAAGGAATTTAGAATCCTGTCCCCTCCCTCAACAGCCCCCTCCCTCAGGCCATTGACTGGAGATTGACAGGCGGGCTACCCATAAGACTCAGCACCCCACCAAGGGAGGCGGGACTGTCCCAACTCCCACCCGACCAACGGGCTCAAGCCCCAGCCCTCTGACTGGAGACTGACAAGTGGGCCGACCCTAAGACTCAGCACCCCACCAGGGGAGGCGGAGCTGTCCCAGCTCCCACCCGCCCACCAGGCTCCTCTCCCAGGCCACTGGATCTGGAGAGTGGAGGGCGTTGGGACCCTGCCTTACAACAGTGGGTAGGGGGTGCGGGAAAATAGGAGCCAGCATCTGCCCCCCCTCAATTCCTGAGCGGGGCATCCTCCAGCTGGGAATCCTGAGCAAGACACCACCGAGGGGGGCCCCCACAGTCACAGACTCTGACAAAGCAGTGGAAACACAGCAGGGATCTGAAGGGCCGACCAGCAGCCAAGCTCCCCTTCTGAGAACCAAAAAGGCCCGGCTCCGCCCTTGGAGCCCACGTCCCCAGCTGGGCCCCGCCCCTGGGAACAGAAGGGTCTCCTGCTGGTCCTGCTGAGAGCCCCTGAAACTCTCAACTCCCATGCCCTTGGCTTGGGGCCACCCCTGGAAGCAGCACAGGAAAACATCCGCCAACCTCGCTCAGACGGAAGCTCGCAGAGCCATCCCATGGTCCACTGTGAGGCCACTGGTTGGGCTAAGAGCTAGTCGTGCAGCAACACATAAGTTTTTTTCTAATGCTTTCCAAACTTTGTACTCAAATACGCTACCTACTTACCCCCTGACCTCTCTCATTCTATTTTTCTATCTCTGGACCTCTGTTCGTCTTTTTCAACCCTTATACTGCATGGATCTACACTTGATGGCTGTTGAGCAACACTGTACATCTAGGTGTTTAATTATTCTCTAGGCTCAGAGGGACTTAAAGACAATAGAGATTGGATTGAGAGGCTTATTGTTTTGGGTATAAATCGCTTATCAGTGGCTTATTAGACTGGTCGGTAACTGCACAAAAAGAAAGAGTGATAACACCCATCAAAACTTGTGAACATCTAGAGTCTGCCAGCTACAGAGGTCTAGGTTGGTTATATCTGAAAACCTATAATCGTGTTTAGTATTAATCTTGCTCCCATTTTCAAATGGGCAGAACAAGAAACTCAAGAAAAATGTCAAATCAGGAAACAACATCCCCCACCCAATGTAAACAGACAATGGAACAGTCACTGGCAAACCTAGAGGAGAGTCTTCCAAGTGCTATACAAATGCAATTGATAAACATCATTAATGAAAAATGTGAAAATGTAAAGAAAGAGATAAGGGAGGAAGCCATAGCTGAACAAGAGGAAACCATAAGCAAGGTGATAAGTGAAAAAGAAGAAGCCATAAAGGAGGCCATAATAAAGGTTTTTCAAAGAAGGATGGATGAATTCATAGAATCCACAAATAAAACGGTGACTGAACTCCAGGAAATGTTCAAAGAAAGTAAAGCTACTGAGTTAACCACTCAAATGGAAATCAAGGAGATAAAGAAATCCATACATGATCTAAAACAAGAGATGCAAGGCATCAAAAATGAGCAATTAGAAGCAAGGGAGATGAAAAATAAAGTAGATAGCTTTGATAGCAGGTTAGACAATGCAGAGGAGAGAATTTCCGGGGCTGAAGATAATTTAGTTATTCTAGAGAAAGAACAGAAAATGAGTCAATCCAAATCTAGGAAAAATGAGAGAGCGCTTCAGGAGGTCCAAGATACAATTAGGAAGCCTAATTTAAGGCTAATAGGTATTGAGGAGGGCGTGGAGAAAGAGGTCAATGGTATTGGAAATATACTTCAGGGAATCATCTCAGAGAATTTCCCAAACATCCAGAAGGGCAGGCCCATCCAGATACAAGAAGCTTTTAGAACCCCAAACAGACCTGACCAGAAAAGAACATCCCACCGCCACATCGTAATCCGAACTGGATCAACAGAAACCAAAAAAAGGATCCTAAAGGCAGCCATGGAAAAAGGTTCAGTAACCTATAAAGGAAAACCAATCAGAATAACCCCAGATTTCTCAGCAGAGACACTGCAAGCAAGAAGTGACTGGAAGCATATATGTCATGCCCTTAAGTCAAATAACTACCAACCAAGAATTCTGTACCCAGCTAAGCTCTCATTCATAACTGAGGGAACAATAAAAACATTCCATTCCAGGGAAAAGCTGCAACAATATGTCGCAACAAAACCAACACTACAGAGAATTCTCAACGATGCTCTATACACTGAAAACCAAAATAAATGCAATATAGGGAAAGAAATGGCACCTAAACAGCATACCATCTAAGGACCACAAGAACTGTCAAGACACAGGCCCAAATAAAAGCTTTTAAAAATGGTAGGAACTAATAAATATCTCTCAATCCTAACTCTCAATATCAATGGACTTAACTCTCCAATTTAACGGCATAGGCTGTCTAGTTGGATCAAAAAGCAAGAGCCATCGTTCTGCTGTCTTCAAGAGACACATCTTACCCAAAAAAACAATCATCTTTTGAAGTGAGAGGTTGGAATAAACTCTATCAAGCTAACGGCCCCCATAAACAGGCTTGAGTTGCCATCCTCATATCAGATAAAATAGACTTCAAAATAAAATTAGTAAAAAAAAAGAGAAAGAAGTTTACTACATACTACTAAAGGGATCTTTCATCCAGGAAGACATAACGATCCTAAATATTTACACACCCAATCCCGGAGCTGCAAACTTCATCAAGCAAACTTTACTTACACTGAAACCATACCTAGATCGAAATACAGTGATTGCTGGTGAGTTTAACACAGCACTCTCACCTATGGACAGATCAACAAGGCAAAAACTCAACAGAGAAACCTTAGAGCTGAACAACTATGTAGACCAACTAGATCTAACAGACATCTGCAGAATATTCCACCCAGTAACAACACAATATACGTTTTTCTCAGCAGCACTTGGAACATTTTAGGCCATAAAACAAACCTGGACAGATTCAGAAACTCTGAAATTATTCCATGCACACTCTCAGACCATAAAGGCATCAAATTGGAACTGAACACACATCTCCACCAACGAAAACCCTGTAACTCATGGAGACTGAACAACACATTGTTGAATCAAAAACAATGGGTAATCGAAGAGATCAGAACAGATATCCAACTGTTTATGAAATTTAACAATAAGGAGCACACAAATATCAACTCCTTAGGGACACAACAAAGGCAGTACTCAGAGGAAAATTGATAGCGCTGAGTGCCTACAACAGCAAGTTGGAAAAATGGCAAACCAACTAGTTAATGTCGCACCTTAACCTCCTGGAAAAAGAGCAACAAACCAACCCTAAACCCATTAGGAGAAAGCAAATTATTAAAATCAAAGCAGAATTAAATGATATGGAATAAAAAAAATAGAGAAAGAATCGACAAAACAAGGAGTTGGTTCTTTGAAAGAATTAACAAAATTGACAAGCCCTTAGCAAATCTTACCAAAAAAAGAAGAGAGCATATCGAAATAAACAAAATCGCAGATGGAAATGGTAATATCACGACAGAAACTACCAAGATCCAGAATATCATGAGGGAATACTTCTCAAACCTTTATGCCTACAAATTTGAGAATCTAGATGAAAGGGATGAATTCCTAGCCAATATTAACATACCCACATTGAACCAAGAAGAACTAAGCCAACTCAGCAGGCCTATTTCAAGCTCTGAAATAGAAATGGAAATTAGACAACTTCCACCTAAGAAAATCCCAGGGCCAGATGGATTCACAGATGAGTTCTATAAGGTCTTCAATGCAGAGATCACACCAATATTCCTCAAGGTGTTCAACGAGATTGAAAATGAAGGTTCCTTACCAAACTCATTCTATGAAGCCAGTATAACCCTCATCCCCAAACCAGACAGATATTCATCAAAGAAAGAGAACTATAGACCTATATCTTTGATGAACATTGATGCAAAACTTCTCAACAAAATACTGGCCAACCGTCTACAACAACTCATCAAAAAAATTATACACTATGATCAAACTAGATTCATCACAGGGAGGCAAAGCTGGTTCAACATACGCAAATCAATTAATATAATTCAACACATCAACAGGAGCAAGGACAAAAATCACATTATTGTCTCAATAGGCGCGGAAAAGTCATTTGACAAGATCCAACACCCCTTTATGTTAAAAGCTCTGGAGAGACTACGTATCCATGGAACATTCCTCAATGTAATAAAGGCTGTGTATGAGAAACCTACTGCTAGTATTACACTTAATAGTGAAAATCTAAAATCAGGAATGAGACAAGGATGCCCACTCTCTCCACTCCTCTTTAACGTAGTACTAGAATTCCTAGCCAGTGCAATAAGGCAAGAAGCAAGCATAAAGGGGATCCAAGTAGGGAAAGAGGAAATAAAACAATCCCTCTTTGCAGATGACATGATTCTGTATTTAAAGAATCCTATAGACTCTACTCCCAAGCTCCTTGAGCTGATTCAAATCTTTGGAAGTGTAGCAGGCTATAAAATCAACCCTCAAAATCAACTGCCTTCCTTTATGCCAACAGTGAGAGGGACTAGGCAATAATCAGGACAGGAACTCCTTTCACAATAGCCTCAAAGAAAATAAAGTACCTAGGAATTAGCTTAACTAAGAATGTAAAGGACCTTTTTGACGAAAACTTTAAAACCCTAAAAAAGGAAATTCAAGCAGAACTAAGGAAATGGAACAATCTCCCATCCTCCTGAATTGGAAGAATCAACATTGTGAGAATGACAATCTTGCCAAGAGCTATCTACAAATTCAACGCAATACCCATCAATATCCCAATGGCATTCTTTAAAGAAATAGAAGAGGCAATTCAAATTTCATATGGAATAATAAAAGACCCCGTATAGCAAAAACACTTCTTAGCAGAAAGAACAGCGCTGCAGGAATTTCAATTCCAATCTTTAGACTCTATTACAGAGCTATAATTATCAAAACAGCTTGGCACTGGCACAAGAACAGGCCTGAAGACCCATGGAATAGAACTGAGGACCAAGATATTAAACCACAGACCTATGGCCACCTAATCTTTGACAAGGGAGCCAAAAAAATAGAATGGAAGAAAGACAGTCTCTTCAACAAGTTGTGCTGGCAGAACTGGTTAAGCATCTGCAGAAAACTAAATTTGGATCCTTCTTTGTCACCTTGCACTACAATTAATTCTAAATGGATCAAAGCCCTGGAGGTAAAAGCTGACACACTGAAAAGTTTACAGGAAGGAATAGGAGATACACTAGTCTTTCTTGGCACAGGTCGAAACTTTCTTAATAAGGACCAAGAAACACAACAAATCAGAAAAAGTCTGGATAAGTGGGACTGCATTAAACTGCAGAGATTTTGTATGGCAAAGGACATAGCTAGTAAATTAATTAGGAAGCCTACAGAGTGGGAGAAGGTCTTCACCAAACAAACAACGGACAAAGGCCTCATATCTAAAATATATCAACAACTCAAAAAATTGAATCACTCCAAAACTAATCTCCAAAGTGACAACCATCCCATTAAAAAAGGGCCACAGACTTAAAGAGAATCTTTTGTGAAGAAGAAACAAAACTGTACTATAGACACATGAAGAAATGCTCAACATCTCTGGTCATAAAAGAAATGCAAATCAAAACAACTCTAAGATTCCGCCTCACTCCAGTTAGAATGGCCAGGATCAGGAAAACGAATAATAACAGATGCTGGAGGGGATGTGGCCAGGAGGGATCACTACTACACTGTTGGTGGGAGTGCAGACTCGTTCAGCCACTATGGAAAGCAATGTGGCACTGCCTCAAAACGCTAAACATAGAACTGCCCTATGAGCCAGCAATTCCACTACTTGGCATTTACCTAACCATTCAGAAACAAGGGCATACTAAACCCACTAGCACAACAATGTTCATTGCAGCACTATTCACCATAGCAAAGATATGGAACCAACCCAGATGTCCCTCAGTTGATGAGTGGTTCAACAGGTTGTGGTATTTGTACACTATCGAATTCTATGCTGCTGTCGGAAAGAATGACATCGCCCCATTTGATAGGAAATGGAAAGACTTAGAAAAAATCATATTAAGTGAAGTAGGCCAGACTCAAAGGAACTTATGCTCAATGGTTTCCTAATCAGTAGAAACCTTGGGCTCTACTAGCAGAGATCTGCAATAGAGCAAAAGGCCATATATACTGCCATATAACATGAAGCTAATTGAAAGGACCTCCAGGATATCAAAACAAAAGCCATGTAAGAAGTGATTGTTGTCCCTAATGTACTATGTTGTCTCTCATCTCCTTTGCTGTCCCTTGGTTATCCCATATTGGTATAGTATCTCACTTTGTTATGTGATATATTGAACTTATTTGTATTTGGATATTTGAAATTTGATAGGGAAGGGGGGAAAACCAAGACGGGTGGGGGGTGTGGGGTTGTAGGGAAATGGGTACCAAGACATGTGAAAGGGTATCAATGTATGTGAATTAATGTACCTTCTATCTGGAAAATATCATGTAACCCTTTTACTAATTACAATAAAATTTTTTTAAAATAAATAAACTTGTAGTGTGTGGGGAGGATGATGGGGTCAAATACATTTCTTCTTAGAAATATACCTCATCTGGTTGCCCTGGATTTTCCTGGCCTTCTTCTTAGAGAAAGGCCTGTTATACTGGATTTGTGGCTTGGCAATGATCTAGCATGTACATCTTCGAGTAAGACATCCACAACTTCCATGCCTGAGATTCGAGTTTCCTGACCTTTGGCAACAGCACAGCAACATCTTTCTTCCTCCTGAGCCACAGGCCAAGTGAGCTGGCTTGAGTTGGTTGTTAGTTACAGTGGCTTGGTTACCAGGGTTCCATATTCTGTTCCATTGTGAGGGAGGCAGGGTCACCTTTCAGGGCCCAATGACCAAAGATCCTTGCTCACAGAAGACCTCACCAAAGACATACTGGAGGCTGAATCTCTCCTCCAATCTCACAATATACATGTGGATGTAGTAAACAGCACACCTTATTTGTCCAATCCCAATGTCTTCCACTAGGCCCAACTACCAGTCTGGTCTCAGGCTCAAGGAGCCTTTCTTAGGTAAGATCCAAACTTAAGGGTCAATATTGCCCTCATCCTTTACAAAACATTTGCTTCACAGTGCCTTCTCTGCCTGCATTTTCCCCTTGTCAATTTTTTTTTGTTTTTGCTAGTCTTGGGACTTGAGGTCAGAGTGTGAACATTGTTCTTGGGCTCTCTTTAGGCTTTAGCTGTCCCAGCGAGCCACAGCACCACTTGCAGCGTTTTCTATGTATGTGGAAATGAGGAATCAAACCTGAGTCTTTTTGCGTGGTAGCCAAGGACTCTACCACTAGGTCAAACACACAGGCACATATTTTTGCACATATTTTTGACGTCAATCTACTAGGATATTATTAGGTTTCTGTATCCTAATCAATTTTTTACTGATGATTAGCTTTGCTGTCATGTGTAAAAAATGCAAGAGGGAAAAACACAGAAGAATTAGTGCAATAAAAAAAGCATTACACACATAGATAAGTGTTCATTCTTTGTAGGAGAAAGTATATTTTGATATGATGATGATGACTTTATAATTACTATGTCAGGGTTGAGAGTTTGGCATAGTTGTAGAGTGCTTGCCTAGAATCTATGAAGTTCTGGGTTTGATTGCTCAGTATCACATAGATAGAAAATCTAGATGTGGCACTGTGGCTCAAGTGGCAGAGGGCTAGACTTGAGAAAACACGAGGACAGTGCTCAGGCCCTGAATTCAAGCCCCAAGACTGGCAGAAATATAAAAGATAATAAAAATGCTTTTTACGAGCTAATTCACTCACAGCATTTGCTTCTGAAATCTTCGCTACTGCATCTTGTGAAATACCCCTTTCCCTCATCGTAGACAAGAAAAACAGATTCATCCCATGGTCCACTGTGAGGCCACTGGTTGGGCTAAGAGCTAGTCGTGCAGCAACACATAAGTTTTACTCCAACACTTTCCAAAGTTTGTACTCAAATATGCTACCTACTTACCAACTGAGGTCAGTTATCCTTATGCTATACCTTTTCTTCATTACTACAATATTCTTACACTGCTACTTTAATCCTCTTGTACCTCCCCTGACCTCTCTCATTCTTTTTTTCTATCTCTGGACCTCTGCTCGTCTTTCAACCCTTATACTGCACGGATCTACACTTGATGGCTGTTGAGCAATATTGTATATGTAGGTGGTTAATTATTCTCGAGGCTCAGAGGGACTTACAGACAATAGAGATCGGATTGAGAGGCTTATTGTTTTGGGTATAAATCGCTTATCAGTGGTTGTATTAGACTGGTCTGTAAGTGCACAAAAAGAAAGAGTGATAACACCAATCAAAACTTGGGCACATCTAGTGTCTGCCAGCTACAGAGGTCTAGGTTGGTTATATCAGAAAAACTATAATCGTATTTAGTAGTAATCTTGCTCCCATTTTCAAATGGGCAGAACAAGAACTCAAGAAAAATGTCAAATCAAGAAACAACATCCCCCACCCAATGTAAACAGACAATGGAACAGTCACTGGGAAATCTAGAGGAGAGTCTTCCAAGTGATAAACAAATTCAATTGATAAGCATCATTAATGAAAACTGTGAAAATATAAAGAAAGAGATAATAGAGGAAGCCATAGCTGAACAAGACGAAAGCAAAAACAGGGTGATAAGTGAAAAAGAAGAAGCCATAAAGGAGGCCATAATAAAGGTTTTTCAAAGAAAGACGGATGAATTCATAGAATCCACAAATAAAAACGTGACCAAACTCCAGCAAATGTCCAAAGAAAATAAAGCTAGTGAGCTAACCACTCAAAAGGAAATCAAGGAGATAAAGAAATCCATACATGATCTAAAACAAGAGATGCAAGGCATCAAAAATGAGCAATTAGAAGCAAGGGAGATGAAAAATAAAGTAGATAGCTTTGATAGCAGGTTAGACAATGCAGAGGAGAGAATTTCCGGGGCTGAAGATAATTTAGTTATTATAAGAAAGAACAGAAAAAGAGTCAATCCAAATCTAGGAACTATGAGAGAGCGCTTCAGGAGGTCCAAGATACAATTAGGAATCCTAATTTAAGGCTAGTTGGTATTGAGGAGGGCGTGGAGAAAGAGGTCAATGGTATTGGAAATATACTTCAGGGAATCATCTCAGAGAATTTCCCAAATATCCAGAAGGGCAGGCCCATCCAGATACGAGAAGCTTTTAGAACCCCAAACAGACCTGACCAGAAAAGAACATCCCACTGCCACATTGTGATCCGAACTGGATCAATAGAAACTAAAGAAAAGATCCTAAAGGCAGCCAGGGAAAAGGGATCAGTAACCTATAAAGGCAAACCAATCAGAATAACCCCAGATTTCTCAGCAGAGACCATGCAGGCACGAAGTGACTGGAAGCATATATGTCATGCCCTTAAATCAAATAACTACCAACCAAGAATACTGTAGCCAGCTAAGCTCTCATTCATAAGTGAGGGAACAATGAAAACATTCCATTCCAGGGAAAAGCTGCAACAATATGTCGAAACAAACGAACACTACAGAGAATTCTCAAAGATGCTCTATACATAGAAAACCAAAATAAATGCAATATAGGGAAAGAAATGGCACCTAAACAGCATACCATCTAAGGACCACAAGAACTGTCAAGACACAAGCCCAAATAAAAGCTTTTAAAAATCGTAGGAACTAATAAATATCTCTCCATCCTAACTCTCAATATCAATGGACTTAACTCTCCAATTAAACGGCATAGGCTGTCTAGTTGGATCAAAAAGCAAGAGCCATCGTTCTGGTGTCTTCAAGAGACACATCTTACCCCAAAACAATCATCTTTTGAAAGTGAGAGGTTGGAATAAACTCTATCAAGCTAACTGCCCCCATAAACAGGCTGGAGTTGCCATCCTCATATCAGATTCAATAGACTTCAAACTAAAATTAGTAAGAAAAGACAAAGAAGGTTACTACATACTACTAAAGGGATCTTTCCTCCAGGAAGACACAACGATTAAATATTTACACACCCAATCCCGGAGCTCCAAACTTCATCAAGCAGACTTTACTTACACTGAAACCATACATAGATGAAAATACAGTGATTGTTGGTGAGTTTATCACACCACTATCACCTATGGACAAATCAACAAGGCAAAAACTCAACAGAGAAACCTTAGAACTGAACAAATATATAGACAAACTAGATCTAACAGACATCTGCAGAATATTCCACCCAGCAACAACACAATATACGTTTTTCTAAGCAGCACATGGAACATTTTCCAAAACAGATCACATCTTATGCCATAAAACAAACCTGGACAGATTCAGAAACACAGAAATTATTCCATGCACACTCTGAGACCACAATGGCATCAAACTGGAACTAAACACACATCTCCACCAACAAAAACCCTATAACTCACGGAGACTTAACAACACATTGTTGAATCACCAATGGGTCATCGAAGATATCAGAACAGAAATCCAACAGTTTATGAAATTTAACAATCAGGAGCACACAAAATACCAACTCCTTTGGGACACAGCAAAGGCAGTACTCAGAGGAAAATTGATAGCGCTGAGTGCCTACAACAACAAGTTGGAAATATTGCAAACCAACAAGTTAATATCTCACCTTAAGCTCCTAGAAAAAGAGCAAGAAACCAACCCTAATCCCAGTACAAGCAAGCAAATAATTAAAATCTAAGCAGAATTAAATGATTTGGAATCCAAAAAAACTATAGAAAAAATCAGCAAAACAAGGAGTTGGTTCTTTGAAAGAATTAACAAAATTGACAAGCCCTTAGCAAATCTTACCAGAAAAAGAAGAGAGCATATCGAAATAAACAAAATCGCAGATGAAAATGGTAATATCACGACAGAAACTACCAAGATCCAGAATATCATGAGGGAATACTTCTCAAACCTTTATGCCTACAAATTTGAGAATCTAGATGAAATGGATGAATTCCTAGCCAATATTAACATACCCACATTGAACCAAGAAGAACTAAGCCAACTCAGCAGGCCTATTTCAAGCTCTGAAATAGAAATGGAAATTAGACAACTTCCACCTAAGAAAATCCCAGGGCCAGATGGATACACAGATGAGTTCTATAAGGTCTTCAAAGCAGAGATCACACCAATACCTCTCAAGGTGTTCAACGAAATTGAAAATGAAGGTTCCTTACCAAACTCATTCTATGAAGCCAGTATAACCCTCATCCCCAAACCAGACCGATATTCATCAAAGAAAGAGAACTATAGACCTATATCTTTGATGAACATTGATGCAAAACTTCTCAACAAAATACTGGCCAACCGTCTGCTACAACTCATCAAAAAAATTATACACTATGATCAAACTGGAATCATCACAGGGAGGCAAAGCTGGTTCAGCATATGCAAGTCAATTAATATAGTTCAACACATCAACAGGAGCAAGGACAAAAATCACATGATTGTCTCAATAGACGCGGAAAAGGCATTTGACAAGATCCAACACCCCTTTATGTTAAAAGCTCTGGAGAAACTACGTATCCATGGAACATTCCTCAATGTAATAAAGGCTGTGTATGAGAAACCTACTGCTAGTATTACACTTAATAGTGAAAATCTAAAATCAGGAATGAGACAAGGATGCCCACTCTCTCCACTCCTCTTTAACGTATTACTAGAATTCCTAGGCAGTGCAATAAGGCAAGAAGCAAGCATAAAGGGGATCCAAGTAGGGAAAGAGGAAATAAAACAATCCCTCTTTGCAGATGACATGATTCTGTATTTAAAGAATCCTATAGACTCTACTCCCAAGATCCTTGATCTGATTCCAAGCTTTGGAAGTGTAGGAGGCTATAAAATCAACCCTCAAAATCAACTGCCTTCCTTTATGCCAACAGTGAGAGGAACGAGGTAATAATCAGGACAGAAACTCCTTTCACAATAGCCTCAAGAAAATAAAGTACCTAGGAATTAGCTTAACTAAGAATGTAAAGGACCTTTTTGACGAAAACTTTAAAACCCTAAAAAAGGAAATTCAAGCAGAACTAAGAAAATGGAACAATCTCCATTCTCCTGGAGTGGAAGAATCAACATTGTGAGAATGACAATCTTGCCAAGGGCTATCTACAAATTCAACGCAATACCCATCAATATCCCAATGGCATTCTTGAAAGAAATAGAAGAGGCAATTCAAATTTCATATGGAATAATAAAAGACCCCGTATAGCAAAAACACTTCTTAGCAGACAGAACAGCGCTGCAGGAATTTCAATTCCAATCTTTAGACTCTATTACAGAGCTATAATTCTCAAAACAGCTTGGTACTGGCACAAGAACAGGCCTGAAAACCCATGGAATAGAACTGAGGACCCAGATATTAAACCACAGACCTATGGCCACCTAATCTTTGACAAGGGAGCCAAAAAATAGAATGGAAGAAAGACAGTCTCTTCAACATGTTGTGCTGACAGAACTGGTTAAGCACCTGCAGAAAACTAAAGTTGGATCCTCCTTTGTCACCTTGCACTACAAATAACTCTAAATGGATCAAAGACCTGGAGGTAAAAGCTGACACGCTGAAAAGTTTACAGGAAGGAATAGGAGATACACTAGTCCTCCTTGGCACAGGTCGAAACTTTCTTAATAAGGACCAAGAATCATAACAAATCAGAAAAAGGCTGGATAAGTGGGACTGCATTAAACTGCAGACCTTTGTATGGCAAAGGACATAGGTAGTAAATTATTTAGGAAGCTTACAGAGTGGGAGAAGATCTTCACCAACCAAACAACGGACAAAGGCCTCATATCTAAAATATATCAACCACTCAAAAAATTGAATCACTCCAAAACTAATCTCCAAAGTAACAACCATCCCATTAAAAAAGGGCCAAAGTCTTAAAGAGAATCTTCTCTGAAGAGGAAACAAAAATGGCCTATAGACACATGAAGAAATGCTCAACATCTCTGGTCATAAAAGAAATGGAAATCAAAACAATTCTAAGATTCCACCTCACTCCTGTTAGAATGGCCAGGATCAGGAAAACGAATAATAACAGATGCTGGAGTGGATGTGGCCAGGAGGGATCACTACTACACTGTTGGTGGGAGTGCAGACTCGTTCAACCACTATGGAAAGCAGTGTGGCAGTGCCTCAAAACGCTAAACATAAAACTCCCCTATGACCCAGCAATTCCACTACTTGGCATTTACCCAACCATGCAGAAACAAGGGCATACTAAATCCACTAGCACAACAATGTTCATTGCAGCACTATTCACCATAGCAAAGATATGGAACCAACCTAGATATCCCTCAGTTGATGAGTGGATCAACAGGTTGTGGTATTTGTACACAATGGAATTCTATGCTGCTATCAGGGAGAATGACATCGCCCCATTTGATAGGAAATGGAAAGACAGAAAAAATCATATTAAGTGAAGTAAGCCAGACTCAAAGGAACTTAGGCTCAATGGTTTCCCTCATTTGTTATAATCAGTAGAAACCTTGGGCTCTACAAGCAGAGATCTGCAATAGAGCAAAATCTTGATACATAAGGCCATATAATATGAAGCTAATTGAAAGGACCTCCAGGATATCGAAACAAAAGCCATGTAACAAGTGATTGTTGTCCCTAATGTACTATGTGGTCTCTCATGTCCTTTGCTGTCCCTTGGTTATCTCATATTGTAATACTATCTCACTTTGTTATCTGATGTATTGAATTTATTTGTATTTGGTTATTTGAAATTTGATAGGGAAGGGGGGAAAACCAAGACGGTGGAGCGTGGGGGGGAGGGAAATGTGTACAAAGACATGTGAAAGGGTATCAATGTACGTGAATTAATGCACCTTCTATCTGGCAAATATCATGTAACCCTTTTACTAAATAAAATAAAAAATGCAAAAAAACATATGTCTGTAGAGTTATAAATTTTTATGTCTCTATATTTTTGTTTATATTTCCAGTACTATGTCTATAGCATTGGGTATGCGTATATTGAGTCCTTGCTCTTATACTATTTGCATCATGTGTTAGAAGGTCCATTGAATGGTTAGTTTCCGGCTACTTAGGCATCTTTCATGATAGGAAGCAGTGAAAGAGCATGAGGAAAAAGAAGATTCTTACCACATGGCTACTGAGTAAATAAGAAGATAGGATGGGACTGGGGATGGACTAACAGTAAAAATGTGGAACATGTCCACTACATTTCAGCATACTTTCATAGCTTATGATAAGATTTTTCCTACTTACTTGTCATCAATCACAAATGAGTAGAAGATAAAACTATTGCCAGGAATTCAAGGAAACTCCATAGGTATAGCCACTATAACTTATTTTTCACCATTTCTAAATTTTAAGGGTCTTATACTTCTCAACAGGCTGGAGAGAGACCAAGGTTATAGAAATGAAGCCTTCATGGAATGATATGGAATTTATAGCAGCATTTAATTAAATGACAGGTTTTGTGTACATAACATATGGGTAGAAATCATGTTGTTTTAAATGGTGGAATTTTCGGTGTGTCAGTTAAAATTCTGAACAGTTACTGACACATATATAATTTTCCTAAGCCTCCTCAATCTTTCTGCAGTGAGAGTTGTGGTCCTGGATTCAGGAAATCCCCTCAGGAAGGAAAGAATGCTTGCTGCTTTGATTGTACTCCCTGCACAGAAAAAGAGATGGCTAATGGGACAGGTAAGTTCATGAGTTAGGGAGAAAGACATACTTTCTTCAAGTAGCCTCAATTCCATAAAATGAAAAAGGCCTGTATTAATATTGCAACAGCAAAATCTTCTTCCTTCACTTACTAATTTTTTACCATAGATGATACAGTTCCTGACATAAGAATCACAAGCGAAGAATTACATGTCAAATGAATGTTTTCACTCTGTTGTATACATGTTTATTCCAGCAATTACTAACGTATTTTAACATGTATTAACTTAAATACAAGAGTTTTAAATCATAAACGCTCCATTTTTATCAAAGAATACTTTAGAATACTAAGAAAACAGAGACATTGCATATGTTCATTTCCTATTGCCCAGAATATCCTTTCAACATAGCAACTCCTGTGAGTTAAGTTTTGTACATCCATAACACATGCAAGGAATGGCTACGGGCTCTATTTTATATTGTCCTGGGAAGTATAAGCCTTAACATGAAAACTTTTGGATGAGGGGTTTGAGTAATGCACACGAGGCTGAGAATGACTGTGGAAGCATGAAGAGGTATACGAATATTTTGTTGGGATATTGGAAATGGCAATAAATAATATGTGTGTTAGTCATTGTGAGTAAAAATAGAGCTTATAGGAAGCTCTGCCTGAATATAATGAAGCCATAAAATAATACTGAACATGTGTGGTAATACTGTGTAATGTTTACTTTTATACTAAACAATATTGACTTGTTAGAACTATCTCTATGTGGAGATTTTGTAATTTTCTTTTAAGTACTGAAAAGGGATTAATGGTTATTTGACTTACTCAACAGATATGGAGAAGCGCATACAGTGCTCAGATCATCAGTACTCCAACACAGAGAGAAACCAGTGCCTCCAACGGATGGCAAGTTTCCTGGCTTATGGACAGCCTTTGGGGATGGCTTTGGTTTGCTTGGCTCTTTGTTTATGTACACTCACATCTGTCGTTCTCGGAGTATTTGTAAAACATCAGAACACCTCCATTGTCAAGGCTAATGACAAGGCTCTCAGCCATATTCTGCTCATCGCACTCTTCCTCTGTTTTCTCTGTTCCTTGCTCTTTATTGGTCGTCCCAACACAGTCACCTGCATTCTACCGCAAACCACATTTGGATTTGCATTCACTGTAGCCATTTTTGCTGTCTTGGCCAAAACTGTTACTGTGGTTCTGGCCTTCAAAGTCACTTTCCCAGGGAAAATGATGAAGTGGCTGCTTGTATCTGGGGCTCCTAACTTCACCATTCCCATCTGTACTTTGATCCAACTGATGTTCTGTGTATTCTGACTGGGGACTTCTCCTCCCTTCATTGATACAGATGTACACTCTGAACGTGGCCACATTATCATCCTGTGTAACAAGGGTTCCCTCACTGCTTTCTACTGTGTCTTGGATATCTTGTTTTCCTTGCCTTGGCCAGCTTTATTGTGGCTTTCCTGGCCAGGAACCTTCCCGACACCTTCAATGAAGCCAAGTTCCTAACCTTCAGCATGCTGGTGTTCTGCAGTGTCTGGATCACTTTCTTACCTGTCTACCACAGTGCCAAGGGGAAAGTCATGGTGGCTATAGAGGTGTTCTACATCTTGGCTTCCAGTGCAGGGTTCCTAGGCTGAATTTTTGCCCCAAGTGCTATATTCTCTTGTTACGGCCAGATAAAAATTTCCTTCATGGATTCCAGGACAAAAGATGCAGTGGGAGAAATAAACCAACTTAAGATTGAACTTATATGATAAACTGTATTAACACTGGGCTCATATGGCAGGGTATAATGACTCACACCTGTAATCATAGCTACTCAGGAGGCTGAGATCTGAGGATCAAGGTTCAAAGCCAGCCACAGCACAAAAGGACCTGGCACTCTTAGCTCCAATTAGCCTCTAGAAAAAAAGGAAGTGGGGCTTGGCTTAAGGGTAGGGTGTTAGCCTTGAGCTGAAGAGCTCAGGGAGAATGCCCAGGCCCTGGGATACTACAGTAGCCTTAAGCTGAAGAGCTCAAGGACAGCATCCAGGCTGAGTTCAAGCCCCATGACCCACAATAAAAAAAGATTGAACTTACATATCTGGTCAAATATGTAGACGGTTGAGACTAAATTCTCCATTTCATTTTGTCCATCAGATATTAGTTTATACAGTTGGAATCAAATCAGTGAGTAAATGACTTATTCATTGCTCTTTAATAGTATAGTCACAAATTGTAGTCAGAGCTCATACGTTAAAATTTCATTGTACATATTTCTGGAACTTTCTATTTATTCTGTACTTATCAGTAATCTCCATTAGTATATTTTTATTGTCCCTAGTTTTCTAAATGTGTTTTCTTAGCCATTGGCCTAAAATTTTCTTTATCCTGCCCGTTCTGGATCTTGAACTTAAAGCCTGGTTACTGAGCCTAAGCAGTAGGGGCAGTATGGTTTATTGTTTATTTGGTTTTGATTTTTGAATCAGTGATAGTAGTTTACCACTTGAGTGACTGCTCCACTTTTAGCTTTGGGGTTGTTACCTGTATATAATATTATTTGACTTTCTTTCCTTTAAGCCATGATCACCAGATCTTGGCTCCCCTGTGGCTCTGTTTATGGATATATTTCGTTGTTGTTGTTGTTGTTGTTGTTGTTGTTTGCCAGTCCTGGGTGTGAAATCAGGGTCTGACCACTGTCCCTGGACATTTTCAAGGCTAGCATTCTACCACTGGAGCCATAGCACCACTGCCAACTTTTTCTGTGTATGTGGTATCATGGAATCAAACCCAGGGCTTTGTGTATGCTAGGCAAGCACACCTTAACACTAGGCCACACTCCCAGCCCATTTTTATGCTTTAAAATACATTATTTTACTGCCTGTTCATCTTTACTGTTCTTAATCACAACTCATTAATATTTTACTCTTAAAAATGTTTCATGTTTTCATAAACTCATTAGAGCATATTGTGCTTAATACATGTATATTTCTAGTCATATGTCTGCCTATTTCCATATTCCCCATTTTAATTTAGTTGGATCATGTCCTGCATCCTCTCTGATTTCATTGCCTCTCTTTTTCCTTTTATATCATTTCTTTCTCCTCTCTCTCTTTCTCTCTCTCTGTCTCTCTCACTCTCTGTCTCTCTCTCTGTCTCTGTCTCTGACTCTCTCTGTCTTTCTCTTTCTCTCCCTCTCCCCCCATGGTATTTTACAGAGATGAAGTGAACATTCACTGATAAGTACAGAGATTTGGGTGTTCTGTGTACCCTGAAAGCTCCATAGGATGATCAACTTATCTTTATTTGAGGCACAAATTCTAAGTGAAATTCTGGGGCTGGGAGTTTGGCCTAGTAGTAGAGTCCTTGCCTAGCATGTACCAAGATCCAGGTTTGCTTCCTCAGTACTCCATACACAAATGCCAAAAGTGATGCTGTGGCTGAAGTGGTAGAGCTCTATCTTTGAGAAAGCCCAAGGAGAGTCACAGGCCCTGAGAAATTAATCAATTCCACTACAGCTACTTACGGAAGAGTGAAATAAAGTAAAACATGTTCTAACAAAAGTAAGTTACATGGGCAGGGATATTGGACTAGTGGTAAGAGTGCTTGCATAGCATACACAAAGACCCAGGTTCAATTCCTTGGTACAATATATATAGAAAAAATGCTGGAAATGGTGCAATGGCTCCAGTGGTTCAGCTCCAGCCTTGAGAAAGGCCAAGGACAGTGCTCAGACCTCAACTTCACGGCACAGGTCTGGAAAAATTAGTAAGTTACACATCATACAGATAATGTGGAAGTAAATACTACATTCTGGCATTCTTCTTTTGAAGTACCATGACACACATTCTTTCAGTTGTTCATAATGAACCTGCATTTAATGTCTACTGAAAAATGTCTTCTAACCTATTGTGAATCAGTTCTTCCACATAAAAGGAAGGAAAGGTGAAAGGAAGGAGGTGATATGTACTTTCTTTCCTTAAACCAAGGTTATCACCTAGTCCTGTAAAAGTAAAACTGTTGCATTTTTTTTCTTAGATGAGAGACATGAAATGCTTGTGTAAAACTTTGGGAGGAGATACGTTATAATAACCTATGAAGCCGAGCCTTGAAAATACATTGTATTCACTCTCCACATTGCAATAACAGTAAAATTGTAGTAAAGATTTGTTGAGAATATTTAATTCAGATGTAGAAATTCCTTTGACAAAGAAACCTAAGACTTTTACAGCTAGCTGAAAGCTAGAGAAAGAATTCTTGAAGTTATGGCCTAAGTTTTGATACATAGTTTACATGGGATTTCAAACTTACGGCATATGAATCTTAAATATTGGTCCGATACAGACTCAAAGATCTCTGATTTTTAATAAAATAGATTTGTAATAAGGGAATAAGAACAAAGAACTTGTAGAATGTTATCACAGTGACAGTGACAATTCCCTAACTACTTCTGACACTGGGGGAAGAGATAAAGAACCCATAATGAAACTTTGGAATTTTACCTACATTCTGCTGTAAAACAAACAGATTTCAAAAATGTCTGACATCCTCAAAATGTTCTAAAACCAAAGATTCCTACATTGGAAAAAAGTGATCCTGAAATCAGAACATATGTCATTTTACCATTCAAATGTCTGCTTTTAATGACAATGAAGTCATGAGGTATGAAAATAAAATGCAAATATTAATAGGTGAGTAATGATAAAGATTATTTATGGAAATTAACAATTTCTGACAATTCTAACACCTAAGACTTACTGAAAGCAGTTTCTAGTACTGTCACTATTGTGATTAAGTTACTCAGAGAAACTAAAATAAGGAAAAAGACCCTTAGGAACAAGAGGCACACATATATATTTGTATAATATCAATAAAGTTTAAAAGATAATCAAAAGGACCACAAATAAATTATGTTTTTATAAATTATCTTACATAAAGCTATTACTACATTTTTTCAATGTTGCAATACAGAAAAAGAAATATATACACATGTGCAAGAGTTTACATCCATTGAGCTCCCAAATAAACTTTTTCTGCATGATCAGATTAGAAACAAAAATTTCTCAGAAATCCATAAGAGCTGATAAAGGTATAAGAAATTAAATTCCCTGGTATCAGTGGATCTCACCTGTACTCTAAAATACACGGGAAGCTAAGATGTGAAAATCAAGCTTCAAATTCAGCCTGTGAAGGAAACACAGAATAAAAAACTAATCAGAAAAAGCCAGAATTGGTGTTGTGGTTCCATCTGTACAGTGCTACTTTCAAGCAAAAGAAGCTCAGCATTCAGGCCATAAGTTCAAGTTCCAGGACCAAGAAGGAAAAGAAAGAAAGAAAAAGGAAGGAAGAATGGAAGAAAGAAAGAAAGAAAGAAAGAAAGAAAGAAAGAAAGAAAGAAAGAAAGAAAGAAAAAAGAAAGAAAGGAGGAAGGGAGGGAGGGAGGGAAGGAAGGAAGGAAGGAAGGAAGGAAGGAAGGAAGGAAGGAAGGAAGGAAGGGAAAAGGAGAGAGAATGAGAGAGAGAGATATGGAGGGATTGAAGAAGGAAGGAAGGAAAGTAATCTATCCCTTGATTGTATCTTTCACAGTCTAAAGAGTAACTCAATAACTTTCCCAGCCACTGAAGGTGATGTTCTTCAATATTATTTTTCATCCAGAATTTCTGTTCATAAATCTGTGGTGTTTTCTGAAAAATCTTCAATTAAATTCAAATATTTTTATTCCTTTTAATGGTGCAAAGTTTCTTTATTAGAAATTTGGATCATCTCAAAACAAATACAATCAAGTTTCAGGGATGTCTTCTTGAAAGAAAAATTGAACAGTAGTCTGTCAATGGCTCCATGTATTGGTAAGGGGATAGAGATCTGAGAATGGCAGTTCAAAGTCATATAATGTAGGAAAATTCATAACATGTTAGTCTAGAGTTAACTACAAAAAAGCTTAAGGTGGAATAGTGGTTCAAGTAGTAGAGCATTATCCTGGAGGCAAACACCTAAGAGACATCTGACAGGATCTGAAATTAAGATCCTCCAATGGTACTTATACTCACATGCATCTTCACCTGTGTGTGCATGCACAAGCATATGTTTGTGTGAGCACAAACACACACACACACACACATACACACACAAATAGAAAAAGAAAACAAGTTCCTTCACCTTTATTATTTCAATATGGCACTGCAATGAGACACACATTATGACCCCATCCATGTCCCAACATCAATACCATTATTTTGTCCAGTTCTGTCCACTTATCAATTCAGTTGCATCATCTAGTACGGTATTCATGAAAATACTTTCTTGACACACTGTGTGACTATATCTATCAAAAGTAACTTTATCCCTAGGGTTTCACTATTTTTGGTCATGAGGAGAGAATGACCTACAAACATGTTTTCCAAATTGTGATTTTTCTTTGGAAAATCTGATTTTCTCAGATGCATAATCTCAGGAAAGAAAGTTTTACACATTTCTACAGAGGATTTCAGGAAACTTATATGAGAAAAACTGTGTTAGATTGACCATCTCTATCATATAGATGACATATACACAAATACAACATATTTGGATAAACCTGGAGGAGAAAAACTAGCTTCATGCAAAGTAAAATTTCAGCTTGGCAGAGGCTTCAGTGATAATTCCTTTCAACATTTCTGTTTATTCTTCTTCAGTTTCTTCTCCTTATCAGGTTGTTGAGTTGCAATGTCTGCTTTTCCACAATGAAGCACATGGCAGACATGGATGGAGATGTGATAATTGCTGTATTTCCCCTCTCTGTAATTTGGAAACAGATCATAGTAAAAGTGATTCATTTAATAATGAAGAAAAGAGCATATGTAATGTACCATTTTATTTGCATTAAAAGTTTGTTCTGAAGATGATCAATGGGTGAGGGAACTCTGTGTATTCACATTAATGCTCCTTATCCTAACCTCCAAAGTCCTACTGCACCACAATCACTCAAATTCAGATGGCAATTTTTGCTGAGTCATTTGCATCCTATTAAGAAACTTACTTACCTCCAGGATATTGAAACAAAAGTCATATAATGAATGATTGTTGTCCTTATGTACTATGTTGTCTCTCATCTCCTTTGCTGTCCCTTGGTTATCTCATATTGGTATAGTATGTCACTTCGTTATCTGATATATTGAATTTATTTGTATTTGGATATTTGAAATCTGATAGGGAAGGAGGGAAAACCAAGAGGGATGGGGGGTTTAGGGGGGGAGGGAAATGGGTATCAAGACATGTGAAATGGTATGAATGTATGTGAATTAATGCACCTTCTATCTGGCAAATATCATGTAACCCTTTTACTAATTACAATAAAAAAATGAAAAAAAGAAACTTACTTATGCCTTTATCTTGAAATATTTTCTCTTTTTTTCCTACTAGTTTCAAATTTAAAGAGTGAAGGGTAGTGTTGATTCATTTCTCAAAATACAGATAACTTGTATTCACAGGGCCATGCTTAATAAGAAGGGCATCTTCAAGGAATCAGATGCCTGCAGCTGTTTCTAACTATTTTTGAGACCTATGTTTCTTTTGCCAGGCCTGGGGATTGAACTAAGGGGCCTGGGCACTGTCCTTGGACTTTCTGAAGGCTAGTGCTCTACCACTTGAACCACAGAATCACTTTTGGCTTCTTCTGTGTATGTGGGTACCCAGGACTCAAACCCAGGGCTTTGTGCATGTTAGGAAAGCACTGTACCACTTGGCACAAGTCTTCTTTTTAAGTTTCACTTTTTAATGTATTAGTGTGTGACAACACACATACACACGCACACACACACATGACTGTATGTATAAGTGTAAAGGCATAAACACATGCATACATGCATGGTTACATTCATATGTGTGTGTTTGTGTGGTTAAAACTCCCTAACTGAAAACAAGTGTAGTGATACAAGCTTGCCTTTTGTCTAATTAAAGCTCATGTTAGCTTTAGCTATCAACACAGTACTTTAAGAACAAAGATCACACAAGATGAAACACTTGCTTCCACATTCTGGAAATCCTTTCACTAAGCCTCATCCTAGATTACTATATCTAGGTTTTGCAATATTGTAATCTTCTTCTAGGAGAGTCCTAGATCCCTACTAACTATTACAAAGAGGGAAAACATAGAGCCTATGCTCCTTTTTGTCTGGATTACTTCACTTAATATGAATTTTTCTAAGTCTTTCCATTTCTTTACAGATGGATCACTACTACACTGTTGGTGGGAGTGCAAACTCGTTCAAACACTATGGAAAGCAGTGTGGCAGTGCCTCAAAAGGCTAAACATAGAACTCCCATATGACCCAGCAATTCCACTACTAGCATTTACCCAACAATCCAGAAACAAGGGCATACTAAACCCACTAGCACAACAATGTTCATTGCAGCACTGTTCACCATAGCAAAGATATGGAACCAACCCAGATGTCCCTCAGTTGATGAGTGGATCAACAAGTTGTGGTATTTGTACACAATGGAATTCTATGCTGCTGTCAGAAAGAATGACATCGCCCCATTTGTTAGGAAATGGAAAGACTTAGAACAAATCATATTAAGTGAAGTAAGCCAGACTCAAAGGAACTTAGGCTCAGTGGTTTCCCTCATTCGTCATAATCAGTAGAAACCTTGGGCTCTACTAGCATGTTGGGGACCGACTGTGGGGTCAATGACCTTGGACCTGACCTTGGACCTACACAACTGTATACACAAGGAAGTAACTCTTATCATGATGACTTTAAGCAATGTCAATCAGTTCTTATCATGATGACTTTAAGCAATGTCAATCAGCTCTTATCATGATGACTTTAAGCAATGTCAATCAGTTCTTATCATGATGACTTTAAGCAATGTCAATCAGTTCTTATCATGATGACTTTAAGCTATGTCAATCAGTTCTTATCATGATGACTTTAAGCAATGTTAATCCTTTCTCAATTATCCTATATGTGATTTGTTTACTATTTTGTATGAATGTAGCCTCTGGCAGTTCCCTAGTTTTAAGAAGAGTATTTAAGGTCGGAACTTAAAATAAACGACAGTCTTAGGCAGCAGTCTGGAGCTCACAGACTTCTTGGACCGCTGACTTGGGCTGTAGTCCTCCCGAACTCCATCTGTTTGTCTCTCTTCTATTTTTTCCTAGTCCTTGCCCCTATTTCAGGAATCCCAATCCGCGAACCCTGGTTTGTTGCCGGCTGGCCCCGGCAACTGGCGCCCGAACAGGGACCTGAAAATCTGGGACAAAGTGAAGGACCCCCCCTGTGGTGAGTAACACGTCGTAGGACTATTAGGAAAGTGTATAGTCAGGAGAAAAAATTATGGGTCAAGTTAATAGCTATATGTCATATTTACCGATCTTAACAGGCCTACTTGGAGCCCACGGAATGTGGGTGGAAAAAGGGGCACTTCAGAGCTTCCTACAGTTTCTCGAGGAGGCATGCCCGAGGTCTATAGAGGAGAAATTCCAAAAAGCCTGGCAGCGGATAGGAAAAAGAATTAAAGATTATTATAATGTATATGGCCCAGAAAAGACCCCAGTAGAGGCTATTGATGTATGGAATTTAGTAAGTGAAGGCATAGATCCTGAACATGAGAATGCTGAACTTGAATTAAGGGAACTTTATGAATTAAAGGACCCTTCTGAAAAACCTGAGGCTGAGCCATATGCCGCAGCCCAAGAGAGTCTAAGTGAGATCTTGGAAAGGGAACAACAACCAGTAGATATTGAGTATCAGAATTCAAATTTTAATATGAGGGAGGAAAGTTATGATGAGCCGATGGAGGACCGGATAGCTACAATAGAAAAGAGGTTAGAAGAAATGCTACATCTACTATCTAAAATGGGGATAGAGCAGAGAGCCCCTCCAGAAGTAGGAAGGAGATATGACCCTCAGGCCACTATGGTTTCTGATTCTAAATCCTATCCCTCACACCCACCGCCTCCGGCTGCAGCCTTACGGCCTCAATCCCTTTTCCAACCTTTCAAGCCTAAAGGCCCTAGCAATAAGTCCCTTTTAACAGGCGCTACAACCACGCACAGTGCATCGCAATTAAACCTGGCTCAGGCTGCTAGAGAGAGGGAAGATATTTCAGAGCCTCGATGCTTCCCTAGTTTAGTTGATCAGGATGAACAAGTATACCATCAACCTGTTACTGTTAAACTATTGCAGGATTTAAAGAGTGCCTGCTCCCAATATGGGCCAACTGCCCCTTTTACTCAAGTAATATTAGAGGCCGCGTGTGCTGGTATTGTATGCCCAAATGACTGGAAGCGGCTTGCCAGAGCATGCCTTAGTGCGGGAGAGTACTTATTATGGGAGACAGAGTTCACTACACAGTGTCGGGCTAAAATTGAAACAAATAGGTCTAAGAACCTGCCTTACACTTTTGATCAGTTGTTAGGAGAGGGAATCTATAAAAACACCGAAGATCAATTGGGTTATGCAAAGGAAGCCTATTTACAAATAAATGCTGTGGCGAGAGAGGCTTGGAAAAGGTTACGTAATTCCAATCGTACAAAAAATTTAGTAGAAGTTAAACAGGGACCGAATGAACCTTATCTAGAATTTTTGTCTCGATTAATGGAGACTGCAGACCACCTAGTACAAGATGAGAACGCAAGGAATATTATAGTTAGACACATAGCCTATGAAAATGCCAACGCCGCCTGTCAGGCGGCTATCAGACCCCATAGGAATAAGGGAGGAATCACGGACTTTATTTCACTATGTGCTGATATTGGACCCTCCCATGTACAAGGCCTTACTTTAGCCGCCGCTCCTCAAGGAAAGACTGCTACTGAATTTCTAAAATATAGAGGCCAGAGGCCAGAGGCCCGGGCTGCTAGACCCCCAGGGCGTTGCTTCTCTTGTGGACAAATAGGACATTGGATGAAGCAATGCCCACGCCAGGCCAAGTTAAAGAGAGAAAAATTACCTGGCACATGTCCACGCTGTGGTAAAGGGAAGCACTGGGCTAAAGATTGCAGGTCAAGAACAGATCGCAATGGCCGCCCGCTTTCGGGAAACTGGAGAAGGGGCCAGCCTCTGGCCCCGCAAAACCATGGGGCAGTCCCTCCCTCTTCTCGGCCACAAGTAAATCTTCTAACAACCCCCCAAAATCAGTCTCCAGCCTCTTCCGTGCCACCCCAGGCAGCGCAGGATTGGACCTCTGTTCCTCCACCTGCTCAGTATTGACCCCAGAAATGGGGACACAAGCTCTCCCCACGGGGGTCTTCGGTCCCCTTCCCCCGGGAGTGGCTGGATTGCTGTTAGGGCGAAGTAGCTCAGCCCTTAAAGGGATACAGATTACACCTGGCAAAATTGACCAGGATTTCACTGGAGAAATCAAAGTTATGGCCTCTGCCCCGAAACACGTAGTATCAATCCCAGCCGGTCAAAAATTAGCACAACTAATACTTGTCTTTTATCTCATGGGGAGACTGCTAATTCTTCTGCCCCATGCGGACAGAGAGGATTTGGATCCTCTGATATCTATTGGGTACAAAGCATAAAACAAGAGAGGCCTGAGATGACTATATTTATACAAGAAAAACCCTTTAAAGGAATATTAGACACAGGAGCGGATGTGTCTGTAATATCTAAAAAGCATTGGCCAGCCCAATGGCCCCTGACAACCTCTATGACTTCCCTACAGGGGACTGGGCAAGCAACTGACCCACAGCAGAGCAGTGCGATCCTTGTTTGGAGAGATGAGGAAGGGCACTCCGGTCATTTTCAGCCATTTGTCCTGGATCATCTGCCAATTAATTTATGGGGTCGTGATATCATGGAAAAAATGGGAGTGTATATGTTTAGTCCTAGTGCTGCGGTCACTAAGCAGTTACTTGATCAAGGCCTCCTCCCCTTTAGGGGACTAGGCCGAGCAGCACAGGGGGAGCTAGAGCCACTCCAACCCCAGTCTCACCCCCCGAGGCAAGGATTAGGGTATTCTTTAACGGGGGCTGTTGTTTGTCCTGCCCCTCATGCTGATCCCATAAATTGGCTCTCAGAAGAACCGGTATGGGTCGAACAGTGGCCTCTTTCTCTAGAAAAGATCATTGCAGTTCAGCAGCTGGTACAGGAACAGATAGACTTGGGACATGTGGCCCCTTCTAACTCTCCATGGAATTCTCCAATTTTTGTTATAAAGAAAAAGTCAGGTAAATGGAGGCTGTTACAGGATCTGAGAAAGATAAATGCAACTATGGAACTGATGGGAGCCTTACAGCCCGGCTTGCCTTCCCCCATGGCAATCCCAAAGGATACTTATAAGATTATTATAGATTTGAAGGATTGTTTCTATACTATACCCCTGGCGCCTCAAGACTGTAAGCGCTTTGCCTTCAGCGTCCCCTCTGTTAATTTTAAAGAACCCATGAAGCGATATCATTGGCTTGTGCTCCCACAGGGCATGGCAAATAGCCCAACTTTATGTCAAAGTTTTGTAGCTAGAGCCATTTCTTCCACCCGTGAAAAATTCTCTTCTGTTTATATTGTTCATTATATGGATGACATCTTGTTGGCTTGTTCTGACCCTACCGTCGTACGACAAGCCTTTGGACAACTAAAGCAAGATCTGAGCCGCTTTGGCCTTATAATAGCAGCTGAAAAGGTTCAGGAACATCCCCCTTTTACGTATTTAGGCCATATATTAGGCCCACACTATTTTAAAAGCCAAAAAATACAATTAAAAACTTCACACTTAAGAACTCTTCATGATTTTCAGCAATTTTTAGGAGATATAAATTGGCTTCGGCCTTATTTAAAGCTGTCCACTGGAGAGTTAAAACCCCTCTTTGATCTCTTAAAAGGAGATACCAACCCTACATCCTTGCGCAATTTAAATCCCGACGCCGAGAGGGCCATCCAAATCGTAGAAAAGGCAATTTCCCAGCAACAAGTGAACTATTGTGACTACTCTAAACCATGGGGAGTTTACATTTTAGCTACTTCTCACTCCCCAACTGCTGTATTGTGGCAGGATGGCCCACTTTTATGGCTTTATCTACCATCAACACCCGGCAAAGTGCTGACCCCCTACTACGAATTGGTAGCTAATCTGATACATATGTGCCGAGTGGATTCCCGTAAATATTTAGGTCAGGAACCTCATTTTATCTGTGTCCCATATAATTCACAACAACAAGATTGGCTATTCGCCCATTGCGATTCTTGGGCCATTGCTTGGGCCAATTATACGGGAAAAATTTTGCATCACTACCCATCTAACAAACTCCTCCAATTTGCTGCGTGTCATACGTTCCTATTTCCTTCCATAGTACGGGCCTCGCCTTTATCTTCTGCCGTTTTAGTATTTACAGACGGATCCTCTAATGGAACGGCTGCTTTGACCATTAATGGGAAAACTCAATCTTGGGTTACGGGTTTTTCCTCCGCCCAAGAGGTAGAGTTAGAGGCTGTTTTACAAGCACTCGTCCTGTTACAAGACGAGCCCTTTAACTTATACTCAGACAGCCAATATGTAATTCGTGCTCTTCAAGTCATAGAAACTGTTCCCTTTATTGGAACTACTAACTCCAATATCCAGACCCAATTTCGCCAAGTACAACTTTGCTTTGTTCTCGCAACCACCCCTGTTTTTTTGGCTTCATTCGAGCTCACACTAATCTTCCTGGCCCTTTAAGTGAGGGTAACGCAGTTACTGATTCTTCCACCAGAGTTTATTTAACTCAAGTTGAACTTGCTAAGCAGTCACATGCCATCCATCATCAAAACAGTCGAGCCTTGCGCCGACAGTTTAAATTATCTAGAGAAGCGGCACGTCAAATAGTTAAAACTTGCTCCAACTGTGTGCCCTTCTCACCAGCTCCTCATTTAGGTATAAATCCACGAGGACTTCTTTCTAATCACATTTGGCAGATGGATGTCACACATGTTCCATCATTTGGCCGATTAAAATATGTTCATGTTACTGTAGATACTTATTCTAATTTTATCCTAGCCACCCCCCTTGCTGGGGAAGCTACTAAACATTGTATTTCTCACTGCATTCGATGTTTTGCTGTGATGGGGATTCCCTCGCAAATAAAAACAGATAATGGCCCTGGCTATGCAGGCCGAGCATTTCAATCCTTCTGCCATTCCTATAATATCACTCATATTACAGGCATTCCTTACAATCCTCAAGGTCAAGGCATTGTGGAGAGAGCTAATGGATTATTGAAACATCAAATTGCTAAAATACAGAAAGGAGAGTCATATCCTGCTACCCCTGTGAATATACTTAATCATGCTTTATTTGTTTTAAATTTTTTGAATTTGGATTCAAATAATTTATCTGCTGCTCAGCGATTCTGGGAAAAAAGAGAGCAGCGTGCTTTTGCCTTAGTAAAATGGAAGGATCCCCTAACTGGTGCTTGGCACGGACCAGATCCTGTTCTAACCTGGGGTAGAGGGCACGTATGTGTTTTCTCACAGGAAGAAAATGATGCCCGCTGGCTGCCCGAACGCTATGTTCGGATTGTGGAGAGTGACAGTGGTCATCCAAGCAGCGACCCACTGGACCTTCACCCCCAACCCTCCAGTAATGCATCCAGTAATGCGGAAAAGACCTGAATTCATGTTTTTGTGTTAAGTGTAAAAGTCTCTGTTTCTTTGTCTTGTTCGTGTTACATATTTTTTCTTGTCCAGTTTTGTCTTTGAAATTGGTACCAGTTTTAAATATGGATCCTAATTTTTTTTCTAAAGTTTTGTTTTGAACCTGGTTCTCACCTGCAAGAGTAAAATTGGCAAAGCTCTCTTGACACAAACTTCCGGAAAATGAATGGCCAATATTAATTTTGTGCACTTTAAAATCTTTGAGTATGAATGTGTGTGAATGAGTGAGTGAACATGTTCAAGGTTTCATCAAGAAAATCATTTAGGTTTGAATTATTGCATTGTTTTAAAGAGGGGGGAATGTTAGATCAGCAAAAAAAAAATGAACTTGATGTTCGTATGACAGCTCTTAAGTCCCATTAAGAAGGTCGAATCAGTAAATTGGAGAGAGAACTCCGAGAGCATCAAGGGAGGCACTTAGAGCCGAAAAAAGAGCCTCAAGAACCTACTAGCAAGGTCCCAGAACAGCAGAGACAGATCACGTTGAAAACTACTGCAGCTTCTGAAGAATGAGGAATTGCCAGCACTTCAGATCCACCAACAGCCAATATCAAGCCAACTGCTGTTGTTTCTACTCCAAGTAAAGTGACAACTGAAACTATGGTTGGGAACAAATCAACACCTAAGGCCAGTAGCCGTCCAATGGTCACATCTGCAACAGTCACCAATCGAACAACTCCGCAGATCTAAGCCCCAGATGGATGAATTCCCCCCCGAGAGGAATCGCAGTCAAGGATGGGATAAGAGGGGACGCTCTCTGACCAACCTAAGACAGGGCCTTCAGCTTGATCTGAAGAAGTTCCCCATGACGGGTAAGGCAGAGTCAGCGATCCACCCAACCTAAGACAAGCAAGTCACATCTTTTAAAAGAAAGACGGGGGAGATGTTGGGGACCGACTGTGGGGTCAATGACCTTGGACCTGACCTTGGACCTACACAACTGTATACACAAGGAAGTAACTCTTATCATGATGACTTTAAGCAATGTCAATCAGTTCTTTTCATGATGACTTTAAGCAATGTCAATCAGCTCTTATCATGATGACTTTAAGCAATGTCAATCAGTTCTTATCATGATGACTTTAAGCAATGTCAATCAGTTCTTATCATGATGACTTTAAGCTATGTCAATCAGTTCTTATCATGATGACTTTAAGCAATGTTAATCCTTTCTCAATTATCCTATATGTGATTTGTTTACTATTTTGTATGAATGTAGCCTCTGGCAGTTCCCTAGTTTTAAGAAGAGTATTTAAGGTCGGAACTTAAAATAAACGACAGTCTTAGGCAGCAGTCTGGAGCTCACAGACTTCTTGGACCGCTGACTTGGGCTGTAGTCCTCCCGAACTCCATCTGTTTGTCTCTCTTCTATTTTTTCCTAGTCCTTGCCCCTATTTCAGGAATCCCAATCCGCGAACCCTGGTTTGTTGCCGGCTGGCCCCGGCACTAGCAGAGATTTGCAATAGATCAAAAGGCCATATATTAAGCCATATAATGTTAAGCTAATTGAATGGACCTCCAGGATATTGAAACAAAAGCCACATAATGAATGATTGTTGTCCTTAATGTACTATGTTGTCTCTCATCTCCTTTGCTGTCCCTTGGTTATCCCATGTTGGTATAGTATCTCACTTTGTTATCTGATATATTGAATTTATTTGTATTTGGATATTTGAAATTTGATAGGGAAGGGGGGAAAACCAAGACGGGTGGGGGGTGTGGGGTGGAAGGAAATGGGTACCAAGACATGTGAAAGGGTATCAATGTATGTGAATTAATGCACCTTCTATCTGGCAAATATCATGTAACTCCTTTACTAATTACAATAAAACAAATTAAAAAAAAGAAAGTTGTAGTGTGTGGGGAGGATGATGGGGTCAAATACATTTCTTCTTAGAAATATACCTCATCTGGTTGCCCTGGATTTTCCTGGCCTTCTTCTAGAGAAAGGCCTGTTATACTGGATTTGTGGCTTGGCAATGATCTAGCATGTACATCTTTGAGTAAGACTGCCACAACTTCCATGCCTGAGACTCTACTTTCCTGACCTTTGGCAACAGCACAGCAACAGCTTTCTTCCTCCTGAGCCACAGGCCAAGTGAGCTGGCTTGAGTTGGTTGTTAGTTAAAGTGGCTTGGTTACCTGCGTTCCATATTCTGTTCCATTGTGAGGGAGGCAGGGTCACCTTTCAGGGGCCAATGACCAAAGATCCTTGCTCACAGAAGACCTCACCAAAGACATACTGGAGGCTGAATCTCTCCTCCAATCTCACAATATACATGTGGATGTAGTAAACAGCACACCTTATTTGTCCAATCCCAATGTCTTCTACTAGGCCCAACTACCCGTCTGGTCTCAGGCTCAAGGAGCCTTTCTTTGGTAAGATCCAAACTTAAGGGTCAATATTGCCCTCATCCTTTACAAAACATTTGCTTCACAGTGCCTTCTCTGCTTGCATTTTGCCCCTTGTCGAATTTTTTTTTGTTTTTGCTAGTCTTGGGACTTGACCTCAGAGTGTGAACATTGTTCTTGGGCATTCTTTAGGCTTTAGCTGTCCCACCGAGCCACAGCACCACTTGCAGCGTTTTCTATGTATGTGGGAATTAGGAATCAAACTTGAGTCTTTTTGCGTGGTAGCCAAGGACTCTACCACTAGGTCAAACACACAGGGCATCTTGCACATATTTTTGACGTCAATCTACTAGGATATTATTAGGTTTATGTATCCTAATCAATTTTTTCCTGATGATTAGCTTTGCTGTCATGTGTAAAAAATGCAAGAGGGAAAAACACAGAAGAATTAGTGAAATTAAAAAAAAAGCATTACACTCATAGATAAGTGTTCATTCTTTGTAGGAGAAAGGATATTTTGATATGATGATGATGATGAATTTATAATTACTATGTCAGGGTTGAGAGTTTGGCATAGTGGTAGAGTGCTTGCCTAGCATCCATGAAGATCTGGGTTTGATCGCTCAGTATCACATAGATAGAAAATCTAGATGTGGCACTGTGGCTCAAGTGGCAGAGGGCTAGACTTGAGAAAACCCGAGGACAGTGCTCAGACCCTGAATTCAAGCCCCAAGACTGGCAGAAAGATAAAAGAAAATAAAAATGCTTTTTACGAGCTAATTCACTCACAGCATTTGCTTCTGAAATTTTCGCTTCTGCATCTTGTGAAATACCCCTTTCCCTCAACCTAGACAAGAAAACAGATCCATCCCATGGTCCACTGTGAGGCCACTGGTTGGGCTAAGAGCTAGGCGTGCAGCAACACATAAGTTTTATTCTAATACTTCCTAAAATTTGTAGTCAAATAGGCTACCTACTTACCAACTTAGGTCAGTTATCCTTATGGTATACATTTTCTTCATTACTACAATATTCTTACACTCCTACGTTAATCCTTTTGTACCTCCCCTGACCTCTCTCATTCTTTTTTTCTATCTCTGGACCTCTGCTCGTCTTTCAACCCTTATACTGCACGGATCTACACTTGATGTCTCTTGACCAATATTGTATATGTAGCTGGTTAATTATTCTGTAGGCTCAGAGGGACTTAAAGACAATAGAGATTGGATTGAGAGGCTTATTGTTTTGGGTATAAATTGCTTATCAGTGGTTGTAGTAGACTGGTCTGAAAGTGCACAAAAAGAAAGAGTGATAATACCAATCAAAACTTGTGAACATCTACTATCTGCCAGCTACAGAGGTCTAGGTTGGTAATATCTGAAAAAATATAATCGTATTTAGTAGTAATCTTGCTCCAATTTTCAAATGGGCAGAACAAGAAACTCAAGTAAAATGTCAAATCAAGAAACAACATCCCCCACCCAATGTAAAGAGACAATGGAACAGTCACTGGCAAACCTAGAGGAGAGTTTCCAAGTGCTACACAAATGCAATTGATAAACATCATTAATAAAAAATGTGAGAGTATAAAGAAAGAGATAATGGAGGAAGCCATAGCTGAACAAGAGGAAAGCATAAACAAGGTGACAAGTGAAAAAGAAGAAGCCTTAAAGGAGGCCATAATAAAGGTTTTTCAAAGAAAGATGGATGAATTCATAGAATCCACAAATAAAAACGTGACCAAACTCCAGCAGATGTCCAAAGAAAATAAAGCTACTGAGCTAACCACTCAAAAGGAAATCAAGGAGATAAAGAAATCCATACATGATCTAAAACAAGAGATGCAAGGCATCAAAAGTGAGCAATTAGAAGCAAGGGAGATGAAAAATAAAGTAGATAGCTTTGATAGCAGGTTAGACAATGCAGAGGAGAGAATTTCCGGGGCTGAAGATAATTTACTTATTATAGAGAAAGAACAGAAAATGAGTCAATCCAAATCTAGGAAATATGAGAGAGTGTTTCAGGAGGTCCAAGATACAATTAGGAAGCCTAATTTAAGGCTAGTTGGTATTGAGGAAGGCGTGGAGAAAGAGGTCAATGGTATTGGAAATACACTTCAGGGAATCATCTCAGAGAATTTCCCAAATATCCAGAAGGGCAGGCCCATCCAGATACGAGAAGCTTTTAGAACCCCAAACAGACCTGACCAGAAAAGAACATCCCACCGCCACATTCTGATCCGAGCTGGATCAATAGAAACGAAAGAAAAGATCCTAAAGGCAGCCAGGGAAAAGGGATCAGTAACTTATAAAGGCAAACCAATCAGAATAACCCCAGATTTCTCAGCAGAGACCATGCAGGCACGAAGTGACTGGAAGCATATATGTCATGCCCTTAAATCAACCAAGAATACTGTAGCCAGCTAAGCTCTCATTCCTAACTGAGGGAACAATAAAAACATTCCATTCCAGGGAAAAGCTGCAACAATATGTCGAAACAAACTAACACTACAGAGAATTCTCAACGATGCTCTATACATAGAAAACCAAAATAAATGCAATATAGGGAAAGAAATGGCACCTAAGCAGCATACCATCTAAGGTCCACAAGAACTGTCAAGACACAGGCCCTACTAAAAGCTTTTAAAAATGGTAGGAACTAATAAATATCTCTCAATCCTAACTCTCAATATCAATGGACTTAACTCTCCAATTAAACGGCATAGGTTGTCTAGTTGGATCAAAAAGCAAGAGCCATCGTTCTGCTGTCTTCAAGAGATACATCTTACCCCAAAACAATCATCTTTTGAAAGTGAGAGGTTGGAATAAACTCTATCAAGCTAACTGCCCCCATAAACAGGCTGGAGTTGCCATCCTCATATCAGATACAATAGACTTCAAACTAAAATTAGTAAGAAAAGACAAAGAAGGTTACTACATACTACTAAAGGGATCTTTCCTCCAGGAAGACATAACGATCCTAAATATTTACACACCCAATCCCGGAGCTCCAAACTTCATCAAGCAAACTTTACTTACACTGAAACCATACATAGATCGAAATACAGTGATTGTTGGTGAGTTTAACACACCACTCTCACCTATGGACAGATCAACAAGGCAAAAACTCAAGAGAAACCTTAGAACTGAACAACTATATAGACCAACTAGATCTAACAGACACCTGCAGAATATTCCACCCAGTAACAACACCATATACGGTTTTCTCAGCAGCACATGGAACATTTTCCAAAATAGAACACATCTTAGGCCATAAAACAAACCTGGACAGATTCAGAAACCCAGAAAATATTCCATGCACACTCTCAGACCATAAAGGCATCAAATTGGTACTGAACACACATCTCCACCAACGAAAACCCTGTAACTCATGGAGACTGAACAACACATTGTTGAATCAAAAACAATGGGTAATCGAAGAGATCAGAACAGATATCCAACTGTTTATGAAATTTAACAATAAGGAGCACTCAAATATCAACTTATTAGGGACACCACAAAGGCAGTACTGAGAGGAAAATTGATAGCGCTGAGTGCCTACAACAGCAAGTTGGAAAAATGGCAAACCAACTAGTTAATGTCTCACCTTAACCTCCTGGAAAAACAGCAACAAACCAACCCTAAACCCATTAGGAGAAAGCAAATTATTAAAATCAAAGCAGAATTAAATGATTTGGAATAAAAAAACTATCGAAAGAATCAACAAAACAAGAAGTTGGTTCTTTGAAAGAATTAACAAAGTTGACAAGCCCTTAGCAAATCTTACCAAAAAAAGAAGAGAGCATATCGAAATAAACAAAATCGCAGATGAAAATGGTAATATCACGAGAGAAATTACCAAGATCCAGAATATCATGAGGGAATACTTCTCAAACCTTTACATCAACAAATTTGAGAATCTAGAAGAAATGGATGAATTCCTAGACAATATTAACATACACACACTGAACCAAGAAGAGCTAACCCAACTCAACAGGCCTATTTCAAGCTCTGAAATAGAAATGGAAATTAGACAACTTCCACTTAAAAAGAGCCCAGGGCCAGATGGATTCACAGCTGAATTCTATAAGGTCTTCAAAGCAGAGCTCACACCAATATTCCTCAAGCTCTTCAACAAAATTGAAAATGAAGGTTCTTTACCAAACTCATTCTGTGAAGACAGTATATCCCTGATCCCCAAACCAGACAGAGATTCATCAAAGAAAGAACTATAGACCCATTTCTTTGATGAACATCGATGCAAAACTTCTCAACAAAATACTGGCCCAACGTATACAACAACTCATCAAAACAATTATACACTATGATCAAACTGGATTCATCACAGGGAGGCAAAGCTGGTTCAACATACACAAATCTATTAATATAATTCAACACATCAACAGGAGCAAGGACAAAAATCACATGATTGTCTCAATAGATGCGGAAAAGGCATTTGACAAGATCCAAAACCCCTTTATGTTAAAAGATGTGGAGAAACTAGGAATCCATGGAACATTTCTCAATGTAATAAAGGCTGTGTATGAGAAACCCACTGCCAGTATTATACTTAATGGTGAAAATCTAAAGCCATTCCCTCTAAAATCCTGAACGAGACAAGGATGCCCACTCTCTCCACTCCTTTTTAGCATAGTACTAGAATTCCTAGGCAGTGCAATAAGGCAAGAAGCAAGCATAAAGGGGATCCAAGTAGGGAAAGAGGAAATAAAACTATCCCTCTTTGCAGATGACATGATTCTGTATTTAAAGAATCCTATAGACTCTACTCCCAAGCTCCTGGAGCTGATTCAAAGCTTTGGAAGCGTAGCAGGCCATAAAATCAACCCTCACAAATCAACTGCCTTCCTTTACGCCAACAGTGAGAGGAACGAGGCAATAATCAGGACAGAAACTCCTTTCACAATAGCCTCAAAGAAAATAAAGTACCTAGGAATTAGCTTAACTAAGAATGTAAAGGACCGTTTAGATGAAAACTTTAAAACCCTAAAAAAGGAAATTCAAGCAGAACTAAGGAAATGGAAAAACCTCCCATGCTCCTGGATTGGAAGAATCAACATTGTGAAAATGACAATCTTGCCAAGGGCTATCTACAAATTCAATGCAATACCCATCAACATCCCAATGTCATTCTTTAAAGAAACAGAAGAGGCAATTCAAAATTTCATATGGAATAATAAAAGACACCGTATAGCAAAAACACTTCTTAGCAGAAAGAACAGCGCTGGAGAAATTTCAATTCCAAACTTTAGACTCTATTACAGAGCTATAATTCTCAAAACAGCTTGGTACGGGCACAAGAACAGGCCTGAAGTCCAATGGAATAGAACTGCGGACCCAGATATTAAACCACAGACCTATGGCCACCTAATGTTTGACAAGGGAGCCAAAAAAATAGTATGGAAGAAAGATAGCCTCTTCAACAAGTTGTGCTGGCAGAACTGGTTAAGCACCTGCAGAAAACTAAAGTTGGATCCTTCTTTCTCACCTTGCACTAGAATTAACTCCAAATGGATCAAAGACCTGGAGGTAAAAGCTGACACACTGAAAAGTTTACAGGAAGGAATAGGAGATACACTAGGCCTCCTTGGCACAGGTCGAAACTTTCTTAATAAGGACCAAGAATCACAACAAATCAGAGAAAGGCTGGATAAGTGGGACTGCATTAAACTGCAGAGCTTTTGTATGGCAACGGATATAGCTAGTAAACTAATCAGGAAGCCTACAGAGTGGGAGAAGATCTTCACCAACCAAACAATGGACAAAGGCCTCATATTTAAAATATATCAACAACTCAAAAAATTGAATCACTCCAAAACTAACCTCCAAAGTAACACCCATCCCATTAAAAATGGGTCAAAGACTTAAAGAGAGTCTTCTCTGAAGAAGAAACAAAAATGGCCTATAGACACATGAAGAAATGCTCCACATCTCTGGTCATAAAAGAAATGCAAATCAAAACAACTCTAAGATTCCACCTCACTCCAGTTAGAATGGCCAGGATCAGGAAAACGAATGACAACAGATGTTGGAGGGGATGTGGCCAGGAGGGATCGCTACTACACTGTTGGTGGGAGTGCAAACTCATTCAACCACTATGGAAAGCAGTGTGGCAGTGCCTCAAAAGGCTAAACATAGAACTCCCCTATGACCCAGCAATTCCACTACTTGACATTTACCCAACAATGCAGAAACAAGGGCATACTAAACCCACTAGCACAACAATGTTCATTGCAGCACTATTCACCATAGCAAAGATATGGAACCAACCCAGATGTCCCTCAGTTGATGAGTGGATCAACAAGTTGTGGTATTTGTACACAATGGAATTCTATGCTGCTGTCAGAAAGAATGACATCGCCTCATTTGTTAGGAAATGGAAAGACTTAGAACAAATCATATTAAGTGAAGTAAGCCAGACTCAAAGGAACTTAGGCTCAATGGTTTCCCTCATTTGTTATAATCAGTCGAAACCTTGGGCTCTACAAGCAGAGATGTGCAATAGAGCAAAATCTTGATACATAAGGCCATATAATATGAAGCTAATTGAAAGGACCTCCAGGATATCGAAACAAAAGCCATGTAAGAAGTGATTGTTGTCCCCAATGTACTATGTTGTCTCTCATCTCCTTTGCTGTCCCTTGGTTATCTCATATTGTTATAGTATCTCACTTTGTTATCTGATGTATTGAATTTATTTGTATTTGGTTATTTGAAATTTGATAGGGAAGGGGGGAAAACCAAGACGGTGGAGGGTGGGGGGGGGAGGGAAATATGTACCAAGACATGTGAAAGGGTATCAATGTACGTGAATTAATGCACCTTCTATCTGGCAAATATTATGTAACCCTTTTACTAAATACAATAAAAAATGCAAAAAAACATATGTCTGTAGAGTTATAAATTTTTATGTCTCTATATTTTTGTTTATATTTCCAGTACTATGTCCATAGCATTGGGTATGCAAATATTGAGTCCTTGCTCTTGTACTATTTGCATCATGTTTTAGAAGTTCCATTGAATGGTTAGTTTCCGGCTACTTAGGCATCTTTCGTGAGAGGAACCAGTGAAAGAGCATGAGGAAAAAGAAGATTCTTACCACATGGCTACTGAGTAAATAAGAAGATATGATGGGACTGGGGATGGACTAACAGTAAAAATGTGGAACATGTCCACTACATTTCAGCATACTTTCATAGCTTATGATAAGATTTTTCCTACTTACTTGTCATCAATCACAAATGAGTAGAAGATAAAACTAATGCCAGGAATTCAAGGAAACTCCATAGGGATAGCCACTATAACTTATTTTTCACCATTTCTAAATTTTAAGGGTCTTATACTTCTCAACGGGCTGGAGAGAGACCAAGGTTATAGAAATGAAGCCTTCATGGAATGATATGGAATTTATAGCAGCATTTAATTAAATGACAGGTTTTGTGTACATAACATATGGGTAGAAATCCTGTTGTTTTAAATGGTGGAATTTTCGGTGCATCAGTTAAAATTCTGAACAGTTACGGACACATATATAATTTTCCTAAGCTTCCTCAATCTTTCTGCAGTGAGAGTTGTGGTCCTGGATTCAGGAAATCCCCTCAGGAAGGAAAGAATGCTTGCTGCTTTGATTGTACTCCCTGCACAGACAAAAAGAGATGGCTAATGGGACAGGTAAGTTCATGAGTTAGGGAGAAAGACATACTTTCTTCAAGTAGCCTCAATTCCATAAAATGAAAAAGACCTGTATTAATATTGCAACAGCAAAATCTTCTTCCTTCAATTACTAATTTTTTACCATAGATGATACAGTTCCTGACATAAGAATCACAAGCGAAGAATTACATGTCAAATGAATGTTTTCACTCTGTTGTATACATGTTTATTCCAGCAATTCCTAACGTATTCTAACATGTATTAACTTAAATACAAGAGTTTTAAATCATAAACTCTCCATTTTTATCAAAGAGTACTTTAGAATACTAAGAAAACACAGACATTGCACATGTTCATTTTCTATTGCCCAGAATATCATTCAACATAGCAACTCCTGTGAGTTAAGTTTTGTACATCCATAACACATGCAAGGAATGTCTACGGGCTCTATTTTATATTGTCCTGGGAAGTATAAGCCTTAACATGAAAACTTTTGGATGAGGGGTTTGAGTAATGCACACGAGGCTAAGAATGACTGTGGCAGCATGAAGAGGTATACGAATATTTTGTTGGGATATTGGAAATGGCAATAAATAATATGTGTGGTAGTCATTGTGAGTAAAAATAGAGCATATAGGAAGCTCTGCCTGAATATCATGAAGCCATAAAATAATACTGAACATGTGTGGTAATACTGTGTAATGTTTACTTTTATACTAAACAATATTGACTTGTTAGAACTACCTCTATGAGGAGATTTTGTAATTTTCTTTTAAGTACTGAAAAGGGATTAATGGTTATTTGACTTACTCAACAGATATGGAGAAGCGCATACAGTGCTCAGATCATCAGTACTCCAACACAGAGAGAAACCAGTGCCTGCAACGGATGGCAAGTTTCCTGGCTTATGGAGAGCCTTTGGGGATGGCTTTGGTTTGCTTGGCTCTTTGTTTATGTACACTCACATCTGTCGTGCTCGGAGTATTTGTAAAACATCAGAACACCTCCATTGTCAAGGCTAATAACAAGGCTCTCAGCTATATCCTGCTCATCACACTCTTCTTCTGTTTTCTCTGTTCCTTGCTCTTTATTGGTCGTCCCAACACAGTCACCTGCATTCTACCGCAAACCACATTTGGAGTTGCATTCACTGTAGCCATTTTTGCTGTCTTGGCCAAAACTGTTACTGTGGTTCTGGCCTTCAAAGTCACTTTCCCAGGGAAAATGATGAAGTGGCTGCTTGTATCTGGGGCTCCTAACTTCACCATTCCCATCTGTACTTTCATCCAACTGATGTTCTGTGTATTCTGACTGGGGACTTCTCCCTTCATTGACACAGATGTACACTCTGAACGTGGCCACATTATCATCCTGTGTAACAAGGGTTCCCTCACTGCTTTCTACTGTGTCTTGGATATCTTGTTTTCCTTGCCTTGGCCATCTTTATTGTGGCTTTCCTGGCCAGGAACCTTCCCAACACCTTCAATGAAGCCAAGTTCCTAACCTTCAGCATGCTGGTGTTCTGCAGTGTCTGGATCACTTTCTTACCTGTCTACCACAGTGCTAAGGGGAAAGTCATGGTGGCTATAGAGGTGTTCTACATCTTGGCTTCCAGTGCAGGGTTCCTAGGCTGAATTTTTGCCCCAAGTGCTATATTCTCTTGTTACGGCCAGATAAAAATTTCCTTCATGGATTCCAGGACAAAAGATGCAGTGGGAGAAATAAACCATCTTAAGATTGAACTTATATGATAAACTGTATTAACACTGGGCTCATATGGCAGGGTAAATGACTCACACCTGTAATCATAGCTACTCAGGAGGCTGAGATCTGAGGATCAAGGTTCAAAGCCAGCCACAGCACAAAAGGACCTGGCACTCTTAGCTCCAATTAGCCTCTAGAAAAAAAGGAAGTGGGGCTTGGCTTAAGGGTAGGGTGTTAGCCTTGAGCTGCAGACCTCAGGGAGAATGCCCAGGCCCAGGGATAGTACAGTAGCCTTAAGCTGCAGAGCTCAAGGACCGCATCCAGGCTGAGTTCAAGCCCCATGACCCACAAAAAAAAAGATTGAACTTACATATCTGGTCAAATATGTAGAAGGTTGAGACTAAATTCTCCATTTCATTTTGTCCATCAGATATTAGTTTATACAGTTGGAATCAAATCAGTGAGTAAATGACTTATTCATTGCTCTTGTAATAGTATAGTCACAAATTGTAGTCAGAGCTCATACGTTAAAATTTCATTGTGCATATTTCTGGAACTTTCTATTTATTCTGTACTTATCAGTAATCTCCATTAATATATTTTTATTGTCCCTAGTTTTCTAAATGTGTTTTCTTAGCCATTGGCCTAAATTTTCTTTATGCTGCCCGTTCTGGGTCTTGAACTTAAAGCCTGGTTACTGAGCCTAAGCAGTAGGGGCAGTATTGTTTATTGTTTATTTGGTTTTGATATTTGAATCAGTGATAGTAGTTTACCACTTGAGTGACTGCGCCACTTTTAGCTTTGTGGTGGTTACCTGTATATAATATTATTTGACTTTCTTTCCTTTAAGCCATGATCACCAGATCTTGGCTCCCCTGTGGCTCTGTTTATGGATATATTTCGTTGTTGTTGTTGTTGCTGTTGTTGTTGTTGTTTGCCACTCCTGGGGTGTGAAATCAGGGTCTGACCACTGTCCTTGGACATTTTCAAGGCTAGCATTCTACCACTGGAGCTACAGCTCCACTGCCAACTTTTTCTGTGTATGTGATATCATGGAATCAAACCCAGGGCTTTGTGCATGCTAGGCAAGCACACGTTAACACTAGGCCACACTCCCAGCCCATTTTTATGCTTTAAAGTACATTATTTTACTGCCTGTCCATCATTACTGTTCTTAATCACAACTCATTAATATTTTACTCTTAAAAATATTTGATGTTTTCATAAACTCATTAGAGCATATTGTGCTTAATACATGTATATTTCTAGTCATATGTCTGCCTATTTCCATATTCCCCATTTTAATTTAGTTGGATCATTGTCCTGCATCCTCTCTGATTTCATTGCCTCTCTTTTTCCTTTTATATCCTTTCTTTCTCCTCTCTCTCTTTCTCTCTCTCTCTGTCTCTCTCTCTCTGTCTCTGTCTCTCTCTCTGTATCTGTCTCTCTCTCTCTCTCTGTCTCTCTCTTTCTCTCCCTCTCCCCCCATGGTATTTTACAGAGATGAAGTGAACATTCACTGATAAGTGCAGAGATTTGGGTGTTCTGTGTACCCTCAAAGCTCCATAGGATGATCAACTTATCTTTATTTGAGGCACAAATGCTAAGTGAAATTCTGTGGTTGGGAGTTTGGCCTAGTAGTAGAGTCCTTGCCTAGCATGCACCAAGATCCAGGTTTGCTTCCTCAGTACTACATATACAAATGCCAAAAGTGATGCTGTGGCTGAAGTGGTAGAGCTCTATCTTTGAGAAAGCCCACAGGCCCTGAGAAATTAATTAATTCCACTACAGCTACTTAAGGAAGAGTGAAATAAAGTAAAACATGTCCTAACAAAAGTAAGTTACATGGGCAGGGATATTGGACTAGTGGTAAGAGTGCTTGCATAGCATACACAAAGACCCAGGTTCAATTCCTTGGTACAATATATATAGAAAAAATGCTAGAAATGGTGCAATGGCTCCAGTGGTTCATCTCCAGCCTTGAGAAAGGCCAAGGACAGTGCTCAGACCTCAACTTCATGGCACAGGTCTGGAAAAATTAGTAAGTTACACATCATACAGGTAATCTGGAAGTAAATACTACATTCTGGCATCCTTCTTTTGAAGTACCATGACACACATTCTTTTAGTTGTTCATAATGAACCTGCATTTAATGTCTACTGGAAAATGTCTTCTAACCTATTCTGAATCAGTTCTTCCACATAAAAGGAAGGAAAGGTGAAAGGAAGGAGGTGATACGTACTTTCTTTCCTTAAACCAAGGTTATAACTTAGTCCTGTAAAAGTAAAACTGTTACATTTTTTTTCTTAGATGAGAGACATGAAATGTTTGTGTAAAACTTTGGGAGGAAATACGTTATAATAACCTATTGAGCAGAGCCTTGAAAATACATTGTATTCACTCTCCACATTGCAATAACAGTAAGATTGTAGTAAAGGTTTGTTGAGAATATTAATTCAGATGTAGAAATTCCTTTGAAAAAGAAACCTAAGACTTTTACAGCTAGTTGAAAACTAGAGAAAGAATTCTTGAAGTTATGGCCTAAGTTTTGATACATAGTTTACATGGGATTTCAAACTTACGGCGTATGAATCTTAAATATTGGTCTGATACAGACTCAAAGATCTCTGATTTTTAATAAAATAGATTTGTAATAAGGGAATAAGAACAAAGAACTTGTAGAATGTTATCACAGTGACAGTGACAATTCCCTCACTACTTCTGACACTGGGGGAAGAGATAAAGAACCCATAATGAAACTTTGGAATTTTACCTACATTCTGCTGTAAAACAAACAGATATCAAAAATGTCTGACATCCTCAAAATGTTCTAAAACCAAAGATTCCTACATTGGAAAAAAGTGATCCTGAAATCAGAACATATGTCATTTTACCATTCAAATGTCTGCTTTTAATGACAATGAAGTCATGAGGTATGAAAATAAAATGCAAATATTAATAAGTGAGTAATGATAAAGATTATTTATGGAAATTAACAATTTCTGATAATTCTAACACCTAAGACTTACTGAAAGCACTTTCTAGTACTGTCACTATTGTGATTAAGTTACTCAGAGAATCTATAATAAGGAAAAAGACCCTTAGGAACAAGAGGCACACATATATATTTGTATAATATCAATAAAGTTTAAAAGATAATCAAAAGGACCACAAATAAATTATGTTTTTATAAATTATCTTACATAAAGCCATTACTACATTTTTTCAATGTTGCAATACAGAAAAAGGAATATATCCACATGTGCAAGAGTTTACATTCATTGAGTTCCCAAATAAACTTTTTCTGCATGATCAGATTAGAAACAAAAATTTCTCAGAAAACCCTAAGAGCTGATAAAGGTATAAGAAATTAAATTCCCTGGTATCAGTGGATCTCACCTGTACTCTAAGATACTCGGGAAGCTAAGATGTGAAAATCAAGCTTCAAATTCAGCCTGTGAAGGAAACACAGAATAAAAAACTAATCAGAAAAAGCCAGAATTGGTGTTGTGGTTCCATCTGTACAGTGCTACTTTCAAGCAAAAGAAGCTCAGCATTCAGGCCATAAGTTCAAGATCCAGGACCAAGAAGGAAAAGAAAGAAAGAAAAAGGAAGGAAGAATGGAAGAAAGAAAGAAAGAAAGGAAGGAAGAAAGAAAGAAAGAAAGAAAGTAAGGAGGAATGGAGGGAGGGAGGGAAGGAAGGAAGGAAGGAAGGAAGGAAAGAAGGAAGGAAGGAAGGAAGAAAGGAAGGAAGGAAGGAAGGAAGGAAGGAAAAAGGAGAGAGAGAGAGAGAGAGAGAGAGAGAGAGAGAGAGAGAGAGAGAGAGAGAGAGAGAGAGAGAAAGAGAGAGAGAGAGATGGAGGGATTGAAGAAGGAAGGAAGGAAAGTAATCTATCCCTTGATTCTATCTTTCACAGTCTAAAGAGTAACTCAATAACTTTCCCAGCCACTGAAGGTGATGTTCTTCAATATTATTTTTCATCCAGAATTTCTGTTCATAAATCTGTGGTGTTTTCTGAAAAATCTTCAATTAAATTCAAATATTTTTATTCCTTTTAATGGTGCAAAGTTTCTTTATTAGGAATTTGGATCATCTCAAAACAAATACAATCAAGTTTCAGGGGTGTCTTCTTGAAAGAAAAATTGAACAGTAGTCTGTCAATGGCTCCACGTATTGGTAAGGGGATAGAGATCTGAGAATGGCAGTTCAAAGTCATATAATGTAGGAAAATTCATAACATGTTAGTCTGGAGTTAACTACAAAAAAGCTTAAGGTGGAATAGTGGTAAAAGTAGTAGAGCATTATCCTGGAGGCAAACACCTAAGAGACATCTGACAGGATCTGAAATTAAGATCCTCCAATGGTACTTATACTCACATGCATCTACACCTGTGTATGCATGCACAAGCATATGTTTGTGTGAGCACAAACACACACACACACACACACAAATAGAAAAGGAAAACAAGTTCCTTCACCTTTACTATTTCAATATGGCACTGCAATGAGACACACATTATGACCCCATCCATGTCCCAACATCAATACCATTATTTTGTCCAGTTCTGTCCACTTATCAATTCATTTGCATCATCTAGTACGGTATTCATGAAAATACTTTCCTGACACACTGTGCGACTATATCTATCAAAAGTAACTTTATCCCTAGGGTTTCACTATTTTTGGTCATGAGGAGAGAATGACCTACAAACATGTTTTCCAAATTGTGATTTTTCTTTGGAAAATCTGATTTCCTCAGATGCATAATCTCAGGAAAGAAAGTTTTACACATTTCTACAGAGGATTTCAGGAAACTTATATTAGAAAAACTGTGTTAGATTGACCATCTCTGTCATATAGATGACATATACACAAATACAACATATTTGGATAAACCTGGAGGAGAAAAACTAGCTTCATGCAAAGTAAAATTTCAGCTTGCAGAGGCTTCAGTGATAATTCCTTTCAACTTTTCTGTTTATTCTTCTTCAGTTTCTTCTCCTTATCAGGTTGTTGAGTTGCAATGTCTGCTTTTCCACAATGAAGCACATGGCAGACATGGATGGAGATGTGATAATTGCTGTATTTCCCCTCTCTGTAATTTGGAAACAGATCATAGTAAAAGTGATTCATTTAATTATGAAGAAAAGAGCATATGTAATGTACCATTTTATTTGCATTAAAAGTTTGTTCTGAAGATGATCAATGGCTGAGGAAACTCTGAGTATTCACATTAACGCTCCTTATCCTAACCTCCAAAGTCCTACTGCACCACAATCACTCAAATTCAGATGGCAATTTTTGCTGAGTCATTTGCATCCTATTAAGAAATTTACTTGCCTCCAGGATATTGAAACAAAAGTCATATAAAGAATGATTGTTGTCCTTAATGTACTATGTTGTCTCTCATCTCCTTTGCTGTCCCTTTGTTATCCCATATTGGTATAGTATCTCACTTTGTTATCTGATATATTGAATTTATTTGTATTTAGATATTTGAAATCTGATAGAGAAGGGGGGAAAACCTAGAGGGGTGGGGGGTTTGGGGGGGGAGGGAAATGGGTACCAAGACATGTGAAATGGTATCAATGTTTGTGAATTAATGCACCTTCTATCTGGCAAATATCATGTAACACTTTTACTAATTACAATAAAAAAATGAAAAAAAGAAACTTACTTATGCCTTTATCTTGAAATATTTTCTCTTTTTTTCCTACTAGTTTCAAATTTAAAGAGTGAAGGGTAGTGTTGATTCATTTCTCAAAATACAGATAACTTGTATTCACAGGGCCATGCTTAATAAAAAGGGCATCTTCAAGGATTCAGATGCCTGCAGCTGTTTCTAACTATTTTTGAGACATATTTTTCTTTTGCCAGGCCTGGGGATTGAACTAAGGGGCCTGGGCACTGTCCTTGGACTTTCTGAAGGCTAGTGCTCTACCACTTGAACCACAGAATCACTTTTGGCTTTCTCTGTGTATGTGGGTACCCAGGACTCAAACCCAGGGCTTTGTGCATGTTAGGAAAGCACTGTACCACTTGGCACAAGTCTTCTTTTTAAGTTTCACTTTTTAATGTATTAGTGTGTGACAACACACATACACAAGCACACACACACATGACTGTATGTATAAGTGTAAAGGCATAAACACATGCATACATGCATGGTTATATTCATATGTGTGTGTTTGTGTGGTTAAAACTCCCTAACTGAAAACAAGTGTAGTGATACAACCTTGCCTTTTGTCTAATTAAAGCTCATGTTAGCTTTAGCTATCAACTCAGTACTTTAAGAACAAAGATCACACAAGATGAAACACTTGATTCCACATTCTGGAAATCCTTTCACTAAGCCTCATCTTAGATTACTATATCTAGGTTTTGCAATATTGTAATCTTCTTCTAGGCGAGTCCTAGATCCCTACTAACTATTACAAAGAGGGAAAACATTGAGCCTATGCTCCTTTGTGTCTGGATTACTTCACTTAATATGAATTTTTCTAAGTCTTTCCACTTCTTTTCAAATGGATCACTACTACACTGTTGGTGGGAGTGCAAACTCGTTCAACCACTATGGAAAGCAGTGGCTTTCCACTTCATTAAGTGTAATACTAGCAGTAGGTTTCTCATACACAGCCTTTATAACATTGAGGAATGTTCCATGGATACCTAGTTTCTCCAGAGCTTTTAACATAAAGGGGTGTTGGATCTTGTCAAATGCCTTTTCCGCGTCTATTGAGACAATCATGTGATTTTTGTCCTTGCTCCTGTTGTTATGTTGAATTATATTAATTGATTTGCGTACGTTGAACCAGCTTTGCCTCCCTGTGATGAATCTAGTTTGATCATAGTGTATAATTTTTTTGATGAGTTGTTGTAGACGGTTGGCCAGTATTTTGTTGAGAAGTTTTGCATCGATGTTCATCAAAGATATACGTCTATAGTTCTCTTTCTTTGATGAATATCTGTCTGGTTTAGGAATGAGGGTTATATGGCTTCATAGAATGAGTTTGGTAAGGAACCTTCATTTTCAATTTCGTTGAAGAGCTTGAGGAATATTGGTGTGAGCTCTGCTTTGAAGACCTTATAGAACTCATCTGTGAATCCATCTGGCCCTGGGATTTTCTTAGGTGGAAGTTGTCTAATTTCCATTTCTATTTCAGAGCTTGAAATAGGCCTGTTGAGTTGGCTTAGTTCTTCTTGGTTCAATGTGGGTATGTTAATATTGGGTAGGAATTCATCCATTTCTTCTAGATTCTCAAATTTGTAGGCATAAAGGTTTAAGAGATATTGCCTCATGATATTCTGGATCTTGGTAATTTCTGTCGTGATATTACCATTTTCATCTGAGATTTTGTTTATTTCGATATGCTCTCTTCTTTTTTTGGTAAGATTTGCTAAGGGATTGTCAACTTTGTTAATTCTTTCAAAGAACCAACTCCTTGTTTTGTTGATTCTTTCTATAGTTTTTTTGGATTCCAAATCATTTAATTCTGCTTTGATTTTGATTTTTTGCTTTCTTGTACTGGGACTAGGGTTGGTTTGTTGCTCTTTTTCCAGGAGCTTGAGGTGAGATATTAACTTGTTGGTTTGCAATTTTTCTAACTTGTTGTTGTAGGCACTCAGCGCTATAAATTTTCCTCTGAGTACTGCCTTTGCTATGTCCCAAGGAGCTGGTATTTTGTGTGCTCCTGACTGTTAAATTTCATAAACTGTTGGATTTCTTTTCTGATATCTTCGATGACCCAATGGTGATTCAACAATGTGTTGTTCAGTCTCCATGAGTTATAGGGTTTTCGTTGGTGGAGATGTGTGTTTAGTTCCAGTTTGATGCCTTTGTGGTCTGAGAGTGTGCATGGAATAATTTCTGTGTTTCTGAATCTGTCCAGGTTTGTTTTATGGCCTAAGATGTGATCTATTTTGGAAAATGTTCCATGTGCTGCTGAGAAAACCGTATATTGTGTTGTTGCTGGGTGGTATATTGTGCAGATGTCTGTTAGATCTAGTTTGTCTATATATTTGTTCAGTTCTAAGGTTTCTCTGTTGAGTTTTTGCCTTGTTGATCTGTCCATAGGTGAAAGTGGTGTGTTAAAGTCACCGACAAGCACTGTATTTCGATCTATGTATGGTTTCAGTGTAAGTAAAGTTTGCTTGATGAAGTTTGGAGCTCCGGGATTGGGTGTGTAAATATTTAGGATCGTTATGTCTTCCTGGAGGAAAGATCCCTTTAGTAGTATGTAGTAACCTTCTTTGTGTTTTCTTGCTAATTTTAGTTTGAAGTCTATTGTATCTGATATGAGGATGGCAACTCCAGCCTGTTTATGGGGGCAGTTAGCTTGATAGAGTTTATTCCAAACTCTCACTTCCAAAAGATGATTGTTTTTGGGTAAGATGTGTCTCTTGAAGACAGCAGAACCATGGCTCTTGCTTTTTGATCCAACTAGACAGCCTATGACGTTTAATTGGAGAGTTAAGTCCATTCATATTGAGTTAGGATTGAGAGATATTTATCAGTTCCTACCATTTTTAAAAGCTTTTAGTAGGGCCTGTGTCTTGACAGTTCTTGTGGTCCTTAGATGGTATGCTGTTTAGGTGCCATTTCTTTCCCTATATTGCATTTATTTTGGTTTTCTATGTATAGAGCATCGTTGAGAATTCTCTGTAGTGTTGGTTTTGTTTCGACATATTGTTGCAGCTTTTCCCTGGAATGGAATGTTTTTATTGTTCCCTCAGTTAGGAATGAGAGCTTAGCTGGCTACAGTATTCTTGGTTGGTAATTATTTGATTTAAGGGCATGACATATATGCTTCCAGTCACTTCGTGCTTGCATGGTCTCTGCTGAGAAATCTGGGGTTATTCTGATTAGTTTGCCTTTATAAGTTACTGATCCCTTTTCCCTGGCTGCCTTTAGGATCTTTTCTTTCGTTTCTATTGATCCAGTTCGGATCAGAATGTGGCGGTGGGATGTTCTTTTCTGGTCAGGTCTGTTTGGGGTTCTAAAAGCTTGTCGTATCTGGATGGGCCTGCCCTTCTGGATATTTGGGAAATTCTCTGAGATGATTCCCTGAAGTGTATTTCCAATACCATTGACCTCTTTCTCCACGCCTTCCTCAATACCAACTAGCCTTAAATTAGGCTTCCTAATTGTATCTTGGACCTCCTGAAGCACTCTCTCATATTTCCTAGATTTGGATTGACTCATTTTCTGTTCTTTCTCTATAATAAGTAAATTATCTTCAGCCCCGGAAATTCTCTCCTCTGCATTGTCTAACCTGCTATCAAAGCTATCTACTTTATTTTTCATCTCCCTTGCGTCTAATTGCTAATTTTTGATGCCTTGCATCTCTTGTTTTAGATCATGTATGGATTTCTTTATCTCCTTTATTTCCTTTTGAGTAGTTAGCTCCGTAGTTTATTTTCTTTGGACAGCTGCTGGAGTTTTGTCACGTTTTCATTTGTGGATTCTGTGAATTCATCCATCTTTCTTTGAGAAACCTTTACTATGGCCTCCTTTATGGCTTCTTCTTTTTCACTTATCCCCTTGTTTTTGCTTTCCTCTTGTTCAGCTATGGCTTCCTCCATTATCTCTTTCTTTATATTTTCACATTTTTCATTAATGATGTTTATCAATTGCATTTGTGTAGCACTTGGAAGACTCTCCTCTAGGTTTGCCAGTGACTGTTCCATTGTCTGTTTACATTGGGTGGGGGATGTTGTTTCTTGATTTGACATTTTTCTTGAGTTTCTTGTTTTGCCCATTTGAAAATGGGAGCAAGATTACTACTAAATATGATTATAGTTTTTCAGATATAACCAACCTAGACCCCAAGTTTTGATTGGTATTATCACTCTTTCTTTTTGTGCACTTAGAGACCAGTCTACTACAACCACTGATAAGCAATTTATACCCAAAACAATAAGCTTCTCAATCCATTCTCTATTGTCTTTAAGTCCCTCTGAGCCTAGAGAATAATTAACCACCTACATATACAATATTGCTCAACAGCCATCAAGTGTAGATCCGTGCAGTATAAGGGTTGAAAGACGAGCAGAGGTCCAGAGATAGAAAAAAAGAATGAGAGAGGTCAGGGAAGGTAGAAGAGGATTAACGTAGGAGTGTAAGAATATTGTAGTAATGAAGAAAAGGTATAGCATAAGGATAACTGACCTAAGTTGGTAAGTAGGTAGCATATTTGAGTACAAAGTTTGGAAAGTATTAGAAGAAAACTTATGTGTTGCTGCACAACTAGCTCTTAGCCCAAGCAGTGGCCTGACAGTGGACCATGGAATGGATCTGTTTTTCTTGTCTACGTTGAGGGAAAGGGGTATTTCACAAGATGCAGAAGCGAAGATTTCAGAAGCAAATGCTGTGAGTGAATTAGCTCGTAAAAAGCATTTTTATTTTCTTTTATCTTTCTGCCAGTCTTGGGGCTTGAATTCAGGGCCTGAGCACTGTCCCCGGGTTTTCTCAAGTCTAGCCCTCTGCCACTTGAGCCACAGTGCCACATCTAGATTTTCTATCTATGTGATACTGAGCAATCAAATCTGTTGGGAGCCAGAGTGGAATCAAACTGTACCTTGACTTGCATCAGATGATGGCTATATTGTCTTATTGCTTTCTGGCCCTATTCTATGTAAATGACTTGAGAATTACCATATGAATGGAACACCTGGAGGTTCCCTGGGAGAGGAGGAGGGAAGAAGGGGGAGTGGAAAATAAACGCGGCAGTCTCGGCAGTCTTTGCCTGGACTGCGGACATCCCGGACCCGGTGTGTCTGTCTCTCTTCTTTTTCTTCCTAGTCCTTGTCCCCTATTTCAGGAACCCCAATCTGCGAACCCTGGTTTGCTGCCGGTTGGCCCCGGCATCTGGCGCCCGAACAGGGACCCTGAAAATCTGGGACGAAGGTGAAGGACCCCTCCCTGTGGTGAGTAACACATCGTAGGACTATTAAGAGAGTATAGTCAGGAGTAACAATTATGGGTCAAGCTAATAGTCATGGGTTATTTCTACCGATCTTAACAGGCCTATTTGAAGCCCACGGAACGTGGGTGGAAAAAGGGGTGCTTCAGAGCTTCCTACAGTTTCTCGAGGAGGCATACCCAAGGTCTATAGAGGAGGAATTCCAAAAAGCCTGGCAGCGGATAGGAAAAAGAATTCAAGATTATTATGATGTATATGGCCCCGAAAAGACCCCAGTAGAGGCTACTACTGTATGGAATTTAGTAAGTAAATACATAGATCCTCTACATGAAGATGCTGAACTTAATCTTGAATTAAGGGAACTTTATGAGTTAAAGGACCCTTCTGAAGAACCTGAGGCTGAGCCATATGCCGCAGCCCAAGAGAGTCTAAGTGAGATCTTGCAAAGGGAACAACAACCAGTAGATATTGAGTATCAGAATTCAGGTCTGAATACCAAGGAGGAAAGTTATGATGAGTCATTGGAGGGCCGGGTGGCTACGATAGAGAAGAAGTTAGAAGAAATGCTACATCTTCTATTGAAAATGGGGACAGAGCAGAGAGCCCCCCCAGAAGTAGGAAAGAAATATGACCCTCAGGCCACTATTGTGTCTGATTCTAAACCTTACCCCTCACACCCACCGCCTCCGGCTGCAGCCTTACAGCCTCAATCCCTTTCTCAACCTTTAGGCAAGCCTAAAGGCCCTAGCAACAAGTCCCTTTTAACAGGCACTACAACCAGGCACAGTGCATCGCAATTAAACCTGACTCAGGCTGCTAGAGAGAGGGAAGGTATTTCAGGGCCTCGATGCTTCCCTAGTTTAGTTGATCATGATGAACAAGTATACCATCAACCTGTTCCTGTTAAACTATTACAGGATTTAAAAAATGCCTGCTCCCAATATGGGCCAACTGCCCCTTTTACTCAAGTAATATTGGAGGCCGCGTGTGCTGGTATTGCATGCCCAAATGACTGGAAGCGGCTTGCCAGAGCATGCCTTAGTGCAGGAGAGTACTTATTATGGGAGACAGAGTTCACTGCACAGTGTCGGGCTAAAATTGAAACAAATAGGTCTAAGAACCTGCCTTACGCTGTTGATCAGTTGTTAGGAGAGGGAACCTATAAAAACACCGAAGATCAATTGGGTTATGCAAAGGAGGCCTATTTACAAATAAATGCTGCGGCGAGAGAGGCTTGGAAAAAGTTACGCAATTCCAATCGTACAAAAAATCTAGTAGAAGTTAAACAGGGACCGAATGAACCTTATCTAGAATTTTTGTCTCGATTAATGGAGACTGCAGACTGCCTAGTACAAGATGAGAATGCAAGGGAGAGTATAGTTAGACACATAGCCTATGAAAATGCCAACGCCACCTGTCAGGCGGCTATCAGACCCCATAGGAATAAGGGAGGAATCACGGACTTTATTTCACTGTGTGCTGATATTGGACCCTCCCATGTACAAGGCCTTACTTTAGCCGCCGCTCCTCAAGGAAAGACTGTTAGTGAGTCTCTAAAATATAGAGGTCAGCGGCATTCTCGGGATGCTAGACCCCCAGGGCGTTGCTTTTCTTGTGGACAAATAGGACATTGGATGACGCAATGCCCACGCCAGGCCAGGCAAAAGAGAGAAAAATCACCTGGCACATGTCCACGCTGTGGTAAAGGATAGCACTGGGCTAAAGATTGCAAGTCAGCAACAAATCGCAATGGCCGCCCGTATTTGGGAAACTGGAGAAGGGGCCAGCCCCTGGCCCCGCAAAACCATGGGGCAGTCCCTCCCTCTTCTCGGCCACAAGTGCATCTTCTAACAACCCCCCAAGATCAGTCTCCGGCCTCCTCCGTGCCACCCCAGGAAGTGCAGGATTGGATCTCTGTTCCTCCACCTGCTCAGTATTCACCCCAGTGATGGGGACACAAGCTCTCCCCACGGGGGTCTTCGGCCCCCTTCCCCCGGGAGTGGCTGGATTGCTGTTAGGGCGAAGTAGCTCAGCCCTTAAAGGGATACAGATTACACCTGGCAAAATTGACCAGGATTTTACTGGAGAAATCAAAGTTATGGCCTCTGCCCCGAAACACGTGGTATCGATCCCAGCCGGTCAAAAATTAGCACAATTAATACTTGTGCCTTTACCTCCCGGGGAGACTGCTAATTCCCCATGTGGACAGAGAGGATTTAGATCTTCTGAGATCTATTGGGTACAAAGCATAAAACAAGAGAGGCCTGAGATGACTATATTTATACAAGAAAAGCCCTTTAAAGGAATATTAGACACTGGAGCAGATGTGTCTGTGATATCTAAAAAACATTGGCCAGCCCAATGGCCCCTGACAACCTCTATGACTTCCCTACAGGGGGTTGGGCAAGCAACTGACCCACAGCAGAGCAGTGCGATCCTTGTTTGGAGAGATGAGGAAGGGCACTCTGGTCATTTTCAGCCATTTGTCTTGGATCATCTGCCAATTAATTTATGGGGTCGTGATATCATGGAAAAAATGGGAGTGTATATGTTTAGTCCTAGTGCTGCGGTCACTAAGCAGTTACTTGATCAAGGCCTCCTCCCCTTTAGGGGACTAGGCCGAGCAGCACAGGGGGAGCTAGAGCCACTCCAACCCCAGTCTCACCCTACGAGACAAGGATTAGGGTATCCCTTGACGGGAGCTGTCGTTTGCCCTCCCCCTCATGCTGATCCCATAAATTGGCTCTCTGAACAACCGGTATGGGTTGAACAGTGGCCTCTTTCTCTAGAAAAGATCATTGCAGTTCAGCAGCTGGTACAGGAACAGCTGGACTTGGGACATGTGGCCCCTTCTAACTCTCCATGGAATTCTCCAATTTTTGTTATAAAGAAAAAGTCAGGTAAATGGAGGCTGTTACAGGATTTGAGAAAGATTAACGCGACAATGGAACTGATGGGGGCCCTACAGCCTGGCTTGCCTTCACCCATGGCAATCCCAAAGGATACTTATAAGATTATTATAGATTTGAAGGATTGTTTCTATACTATACCCCTGGCACCTCAAGACTGTAAGCGCTTTGCCTTCAGCGTCCCCTCTGTTAATTTTAAAGAACCCATGAAGCGATATCACTGGCTTGTGCTCCCACAGGGCATGGCAAATAGCCCAACTTTATGTCAAAGTTTTGTAGCTAGAGCCATTTCTTCCACTCGTGAAAAATTTTCTTCTGTTTATATTGTTCATTATATGGATGACATCTTGTTGGCTTGTTCTGACCTTATCGTCGTACGACAAGCCTTTGGAGAGCTAAAGCAAGATCTGAGCCTCTTTGGCCTTATAATAGCAGCTGAAAAGGTTCAGGAACACCCCCCTTTTACATATCTAGGCCATATATTAGGCCCACACTATTTTAAAAGCCAAAAAATACAATTAAAAACTTCACACTTAAGAACTCTTCATGATTTTCAGCAATTCTTAGGAGATATAAATTGGCTTCGGCCTTATCTAAAGCTCTCCACAGGAGAGTTAAAACCCCTTTTTGATCTCTTAAAAGGCGATACCAACCCTACATCCTTGCGTGAATTAAATCCTGACGCCAGGAGGGCCATCCAAATTGTAGAAAAGGCAATTTCCCAGCAACAAGTGACCTATTGTGACTATTCTAAACCATGGGGAGTTTATATTTTAGCTACTTCTCACTCCCCACCTGCTGTATTGTGGCAGGATGGCCCACTTTTATGGCTTTATCTACCATCAACACCCGGCAAAGTGCTGACCCCCTACTACGAATTAGTAGCTAATTTGATACATATGTGCCGAGTGGATTCCCGTAAATATTTAGGTCAGGAACCTCATTTTATCTGTGTCCCATATAATCTACAACAACAAGATTGGCTATTCGCCCATTGCGATTCTTGGGCCATTGCTTGGGCCAATTATACGGGGAAAATTTTGCATCACTACCCGTCTAACAAACTTCTCCAATTTGCTGCGTGTCATACGTTTCTATTTCCTTCCATAGTACAGGCCTCGCCTTTATCTTCTGCTGCTTTGGTATTTACAGATGGATCCTCTAATGGAAAGGCTGCTTTGACCATTAATGGGAAAACTCAATCTTGGGTTACGGGTTTTTCCTCCGCTCAAGAGGTGGAATTAGAGGCTGTTTTACAAGCACTCGTCCTGTTACAAGACGAGCCCTTTAACTTATACTCAGACAGTCAATATGTAATTCGTGCTCTTCAAGTCATAGAAACTGTTCCCTTTATTGGAACTACTAACTCCAATATTCAGACCCAATTTCGCCAAGTACAAACTTTGCTTTGTTCTCGCAACCACCCCTGTTTTTTTGGCTTTGTTCGAGCTCACACTAATCTTCCTGGCCCTTTAAGTGAGGGCAATGCAGTTACTGACTCCGACACCAGAGTTTACTTAACTCAGGTTGAACTTGCTAAGCAGTCACATGCCATCCATCATCAAAACAGTCGAGCCTTGCGCCGACAGTTCAAATTATCTAGAGAAGCGGCACGTCAAATAGTTAAGACTTGCTCCAACTGTGTCCCTTTTTCACCAGCCCCCCATTTAGGCATAAATCCACGAGGACTTCTTTCTAATCACATTTGGCAGATGGATGTCACACATGTTCCATCATTTGGCCGATTAAAATATGTTCATGTTACTGTAGATACTTATTCTAATTTTATCTTGGCCACCCCCCTTGCTGGGGAAGCCACTAAACATTGTATCTCTCACTGCATTCGATGCTTTGCTGAGATGGGGATTCCCTCGCAAATAAAAACAGATAATGGCCCTGGCTATGCAAGCCGAGCATTTCAATCCTTCTGCCATTCCTATAATATCACTCATATTACAGGCATTCCTTACAATCCTCAAGGTCAAGGCATTGTGGAGAGAGCTAATGGATTATTAAAACATCAAATTGCTAAAATACAGAAAGGAGAGTCATATCCCGCTACCCCTGTGAATATACTCAATCATGCTTTATTTGTTTTAAATTTTTTGAATTTGGATTCAAATAATTTATCTGCTGCTCAGCGATTCTGGGAAAAAAGAGCGCAGCGTCCTTTTGCCTTAGTAAAATGGAAGGATCCCCTAACTGGTGCTTGGCATGGACCCGATCCTGTTCTAACCTGGGGTCGAGGGCATGTATGTGTTTTTTCACAAGGAGAAAATGACGCCCGCTGGCTGCCTGAACGCTGCGTTCGGATTGTGGAGAGTGACAGTAGCCATCCAAGCAGCGACTCACTGGGCCTACACCCCCAACCCTCCAGTGGTGCATCCTGCGACGTGGGAAGGACCTGAGTTATTTGTGCATGTCAATCGGGACTGCTACTGATCCACTTGTTCCACACATTCATATGAGCTGTGTTTCTCCTCCTTTTACTATTATGCAGGGACCTTTTAACATATTTATTGACTCTACACAATTTAATATGTGACATTATTTTGTCTTTACCAGCCCTCTTCTTAATAACCTTTTTTGTAAAAGATGCCCAGGTGAAAAGCAAAGCCCTCCAGAGGTAAGTAGAAGTCGGCCGACCCCCTTGTATGTCTGCGTTTTATTTTATTTTATTTTATTTTATTTTATTTTATTTTATTTTTGTTTGTTTGTTTGAAAAGGTGCACTGTGGGCCTAAAACAGAGGCCTGGGTGGTCAAGGGACGCCTTGACCCCCCCTCCCCTTCTGAGTTTCTTGTCGATAACAAGGCATACCTGAGAGTCCCACCAGCAAGACATGTCTAAATCTAAAAATAACTGTTTGGTGAAAACATTCATTTGAGCTCATGTTTTTTGTGTTAAGTGTATCTGATTGAGTCCAATTTTCTTGTTATATGTCAATGTCTGATTATTTAAAAGTCTCCGTTTCTCTGTCTTGTTCGTGTTACATATTTTTCCTTGTCCAGTTTTGTCTTTAAAAATTGGTACCATTTCTAAGTATGGATCCTTATGGTTTTTTTGTGCATACTCAAGCACACATCCTTGTTATTTATTTGAACATTTCTGGGCCTAGCATGGCCGCTCCCCCATGTCTGCAGTTGTAACAAGCCCTGGAAAAATAAATTCCAGCTAAGTTGCCTTGCAAAAAGTTTTGTTTTGAACCTGGTTCTCATCTATAAGAGTAAAATTGGCAAAACTCTCTTGACACAAACTTCCAGAAAACGAACGGCCAATATTAATTTTGCGCACTTTATGATCTTTGAGTATGAATGTGTGTGAATGAGTGAGTGAACATGTTCAAGGTTAAATTGTCAGCATGCTGTATAAAACAATGGTTGAACTCATTTGAAACAATGGCAATTGGGTAAATCTAAGTCTAAACTTCAAGAAAATTATTATGCTTGAATGTTTCCTATGTCTTAAAAGTATTATTGCAATGTTTTAAAGAAATACTGGTAAAAAGTATTTTTCTAAACATCCTGAAATCTGCATTTTAAAAAATCTGGTATTGCAATACATACAGCTGTTTACATTGTAAACATTGTATCCTGTTCAGCACAGAGGTGTTAGGGAATTTGGGATTTATTACTTTAAGTTAAAGTTTGGAAACATGTATTAGAAATTTAAATGTAAAATTGTTCATTAACGTCAGAAATTTTGCCTGTCCTTTTTTGCAAACTGACACTAGAAATCTGATGGTAAAATGTGGATAATGTGATTAGTATTTTAAAGGAATGTTTAAAGGTTTATCTCCATGCTATTGGGTGTATTTTAAAAAAGGAGAGGAAACTAAGTCCAGACTTAGACTTTTGGTGCACTGATGTCTATAGTTCTTGAATTAGGGAAAAACTGTTATTTGAGTTTAAACTGTTGTTGGAGTTCTAGACAGTAATCTAAACTTCAAAAGAGCCCTTTTTTCTAAAAGGCAAGAGGAGTGCCTTGAGCCTTAGAGGGCCTGGAGGCAAAGGGAATTCCTTTAGCCTTAAAGGTTTTTCAAATGCAAATAAAGACCAAAGTGTTAAGAGTTTAAGTTAAAAAGTGTAAAAGTTTTAAAGAAAATTAGAAACCATTTCTGAACAAAATTTAAAAGTAAAGTTGTCCTAAAGCTTTGTTTCAAAAAAAGAAACAAGGAAAATTAGGACTATCAAAATGGTTGCTTAATTGCTATTTCAGCTTACTCTTGTAAGTTACTTTATAGCAATCTCCAGAAGGCCCATGGAGAAGGACAGCAGATCCTCATTCAGATGTAAGTTTGGCCCTCACCAAGTTCCAGGTAAGATCATGCTTAGAGACTATTTCTGTATTGACCACCTTGTTGCTTCTAATTGGAGTAAAGTGGCCTTTTGTAGGACTCATTGATCTGAAAGCCACAGTTTTGAGCCTGCCCGGGCAAAGCAAAGTCCCTGTGAGACTGTGGTGTCTAATCTGCCAGCAGGATGCTGGGACAGAGTTGCTTTGGAGCTCGAAGTGGCAGAGTGCTAGCTCTGAGCTGAAAAGCTGGGGGGAAGCACTCAAGCACCAAGCTCGGGACTCACAGTGGCAGGGTGCTAGCCTTGAGCTGGAGAGCTGAGAGACAGCGCCCAGACCCTGAGTTCAAATCCAGCAATCAACAAAGTGAAATGCCAATGGGATGTTTATCCCTGTGTGGAGAGACACTACTCGGACAGGAAAGCCTCTGCTTGGATGGCAGAGATGGTGTCAGATCTTAGAGTCACTTGTGCTTGGCCATTCAAATTAATCAGAGCCGGGAGGTCATAGAATAGTTTGTAAGCATGCCTTACTAATGCCCGTGCCTTTCATAACTGGGCAGGAACTTGTCAATCTTCTGTGATAGTGGGTAGTTTTAAGTCCTAATTGATCGAATTTTTTATTTTTGACACCAGCCATAAATTCAGGAAAAGTTTGTGGATCTGAGGCTTGTGTCTCTATTAATCTGTTTAGATCTGACAACTGAAGCATTGTTAAGGTTGCAGAAATTTAGTTCCCCAGACAATCAAGAAAAAGCCTTTGCAAATGGGTGCTAGGTAGGCTGCGCTGTTGTGGCCAAGGATGGTTTGTGTAGTTGTTGAATGTCAAGTATGATTTCTAGTTTGGAGTAGATTGTTGTTCCTGGTGTCTAATCCTTGCAACCCCTTGATAAAACAGGCTGGGCTTCTTAAGGTCCCTGGTCAAGCCTGGAGACGGCGCCCCTGAGTCAGCTTGAAGAAGTCACGGAAGTTGAATCTCCGCCCATCAAATCCCCGTTGGACCAAGGGACCAAAGTCATTTTTGGAAAATGTGACAGGATAAATTAGGGGTATAGAAAAGAGTAAAAATTGCACTTGTGTTTCTTTTAAAATAAAAAACGGGGGACATGTTGGGAGCCAGAGTGGAATCAAACTGTACCTTGACTTGCATCAGATGATGGCTATATTGTCTTATTGCTTTCTGGCCCTATTCTATGTAAATGACCTGAGAATTACCATATGAATGGAACACCTGGAGGTTCCCTGGGAGAGGAGGAGGGAAGAAGGGGGAGTGGAAAATAAACGCGGCAGTCTCGGCAGTCTTTGCCTGGACTGCGGACATCCCGGACCCGGTGTGTCTGTCTCTCTTCTTTTTCTTCCTAGTCCTTGTCCCCTATTTCAGGAACCCCAATCTGCGAACCCTGGTTTGCTGCCGGTTGGCCCCGGCACAAATCCAGATCTTCATAGATGCTAGGCAAGCACTCTACCACTATGCCAAACTCTCAACCCTGACATAGTAATTATGAAGTCATCATCATCATCATATCAAAATATCCTTTCTCCTACAAAGAATGAACACTTATCTATGTGTGTAATGCTTTTTTTTAAATTTCATTAATTCTTCTCTGTTTTTCCCTCTTCCATTTTTTACACATGACAGCAAAGCTAATCATCAGGAAAAAATTGATTAGGATACAGAAACCTAATAATATCCTAGTAGATTGACGTCAAAAATATGTGCAAGATGCCCTGTGTGTTTGACCTAGTGGTAGAGTCCTTGGCTTCCACGCAAAAAGACTCAGGTTTGATTCCTCATTACCACATACACAGAAAACGCTGCAAGTGGTGCTGTGGCTCAGTTGGACAGCTAAAGCCTAAAGAAAGCCCAAGAACAATGTTCACACTCTGAGGTCAAGTCCCAAGACAAGCAAAAACAAAAAAAAATTCGACAAGGGGCAAAATGCAAGCAGAGAAGGCATTGTGAAGCAAATGTTTTGTAAAGGATGAGGGCAATATTGACCCTTAAGTTTGGATCTTACCTAAGAAAGGCTCCTTGAGCCTGAGACCAGACTGGTAGTTGGGCCTAGTGGAAGACATTGGGATTGGACAAATAAGGTGTGCTGTTTACTACATCCACATGTATACTGTGAGATTGGAGGAGAGATTCAGCCTCCAGTATGTCTTTGGTGAGGTCTTCTGTGAGCAAGGATCTTTGGTCATTGAGCCCTGAAAGGTGACCCTGCCTCCCTCACAATGGAAGAGAATATGGAACCCTGTTAACCAAGCCACTGTATTAAGACACATGAAGAAGTGCTCAACATCTCTGGTCATAAAAGAAATGCAAATCAAAACAACTCTAAGATTCCATCTCACACCAGTTAGGATGGCCAGGATCAGGAAAATGAATAACAACAGATGCTGGAGGGGATGTGGCCAGGAGGGATCACTACTACACTGTTGGTGGGAGTGCAAACTCATTCAACCACTATGGAAAGCAGTGTGGCAGTGCCTCAAAAGGCTAAACATAGAACTCCCCTATGACCCAGCAATTCCACTACTTGGCATTTACCCAACCATCCAGAAACAAGACATACTAAATCCACTAGCACAACAATGTTCATTGCAGCACTATTCACCACAGCAAAGATATGGAACCAACCTAGATGTCCCTCTGTTGATGAGTGGATCAACATGTTGTGGTATTTGTAAACAATGGAATTCTATGCTGCTGTCATAAAGAATGACATCGCCCCATTTGTTAGGAAATGGAAAGACAGAACAAATCATATTAAGTGAAGTAAGCCAGACTCAAAGGAACTTAGGCTCAATGGTTTCCCTCATTCGTCATAATCAGTAGAAACCTTGGGCTCTACTAGCAGAGATCTGCAATAGAGCAAAATCTTGATACATAAGGCCATATAATGTGAAGCTAATTGAAAGGACCTCCAGGATATTGAAACAAAAGCCATACAATGAATGATCGTTGTCCTTAATGTACTATGTTGTCTCTCATCTCCTTTGCTGTCCCTTGGTTATCTCATATTGGTATAGTATCTCACTTTGTTATCTGATATATTGAATTTATTTGTATTTGGATATTTGAAATTTGATAGGGAAGGGGGGAAAACCAAGACGGGTGTGGGGTGTTGGGTGGAGGGAAATGGGTACCAAGACATGTGAAAGGGTATCAAGGTATGTGAATTAATGCACCTTCTATCTGGCAAATATCATGTAACCCTTTTACTAATTCCAATAAAAAATATGGAAAAAGAACAAAAAATAAATAAATGAAAGGACTGGGAGTTTGGCCTAATGGTATAGTGCTTGCTTAGCATGCACATACATAGAAAAGGCTAGAAGTGTTGCTGTGGCTCAAGTGGTAGAGCTCTAGCCTTGAGAAAGTCCAAGGTCAGGCATCAGGCCCTGAGTTCAAATCCAGGACTGGCAAAAAAAATTGAAAAAGAAACTGCCCCTGTCCAACTATAGCAAGTCCCACACTCTCCCCAAACTAGACCAGAGTTGGATGGGGCTGGGACTGCAGGAGCAGACTCCACCCATTCTGCCTGGATCACAAGATTCTGGCCACACCCCCTATTAGTTCCTGTTTCTCGCTGACCAATGGGATAGGAGATTTGGGGCCACGCCCACGTTCCACGCTGCCTAGCAATACTGGTATTCTGTCTGTTGACTTATACCACTAGCAGCAACTGTTGAAGGGAGAGGTGGCTGAGTGGTGATCGAGAGAATCCAGGTGATTTGGCAATAGACTTGGATACTCGCTTACTTATTAGTGATTGGGTACGTACAGGAGATTTCGAAGAGCCTGGGAATGTGGCCGGTCCATCTTTCCCATCCCAGAGCTGGCACGTCTGAACAATCAAAACCAAGAAAGAAACGACTGCAGGAACATCAGCAGAACTATCTTCATGGATCTGAAAAGATAAGGAAGAAAAATAAAAGGGGAGGCAAGCCCACGACCAACACCACTGGGGTCTGTCATTCACTTGAGGGTGCAGCCAGAGACCAAGCTGACCCTGAGCCTCGCCTGCCTTCAGGCACAGTCGGAGCAGCCAGGGTCAAGAGTGTCACAGGTCCCAAGAACAACAAGGATCTGGAGAGGGGCTACCAATACCTGCTGCTAGCCCTGGACTGGAGCAAATTACGACATCAACAGCTCTTCAGTGAAATCCACCAACTAAAGCAGGTAAAGAAAGAGCTGCAGGAACAACAGCAGGAAGAAAATGAGAAGCTGGCCCAGGTGCAAGAAACACTGAAAGCAGAGTTAGAAGACCACAAGGTAGCCACACAGATGTTTCTTTCAGAAAAAGGCCACTTACAATCTGCCCTGGCCCACATGGAACAGGAAGTCAAACAAAGTCAGGTGGAGCATGAAGATCTGACCAGCCGCCTGCAGGCTTCTCAGCAATGCAGCTTAGACCTAGAGATGGCCTTGTCTGCCCTCACCACCACGCAGAAGGACATTGAGCAGAAGAACAGACAGCTCATCCAAGACCTGGGTGATGTGAAGCTGCAGCTCGAGGAAAAGAGCAGAAGCTGTGACAACCTGCAGGAGCTGAATGCAGACTTACAGGGGAAGCTGGACGTGCTCCGGACCCAGAAGTCCAACATGAAATTGAAAATAGAAAAATTCCAACGAGTGCTAGAGGAGCGGGCAGTGCTGAAAAGAAGAATAGGAAATGTGCAAAGTGTGGTGAGTGCATTGAGGTTGGAGAGGGACAAGATTGCGGAGGACCTGAGGGTGGAGAGGTCCACGTGGACGGAGAAGGTGCGGCGGCTCTCACGGGAGATGAACCAACTCACAGACGAGCGCGAGGTAGACCTGTGGCAGATGGTGGATCTAGAGAACAAGCTGGCAGAAATGGAGAACAAGCTAGCAGAGGCACAGCCCCTTGCAGGACCATCTCAGGCTGACTTAAAGAACCTGGAGCAACAAGTTCAATTCCAGGTTCAGGAAACCCAAAGCCTCAGTCTTCAGAACCTGGAGCAACAGGAACGGCTGCTGCTACTGCAGAAGAAAGTGGGCAACAAGGCTCAGTCCAACATCTTTGAGACCCAGAAATGCACAGACCTGCAAACGAGAGAGCTGAAAGAGCAGCTGGAGCAGCTGCAGGAAGCTTTCCATAGGCTGAGCACTGAGAAGGACCAGCTCACCAGCCTCCTGACCTCAGAGCAAAAGGAGAATGAACACCTTCTGGAGAAGCTGGAGCAGCGAGAGATGGAATTAGGAGAATGGAAAGAGGTGGCTGAAGGAAGTTTTCAAACAGCCCAGAGTCTTCAGGAGCTCAATGCTCAGTACCTGGCCCAGCTGCAGGAACTCAAAACCACCTGTGAAGAGAACATGGCCTCCATTCAGCAGCTGAGTGCAGAGAAGGAGGAGCTGCAACAGCACCTGCTGAGGCACGCCCAGCTGCTGGAGCAGCAGCAGCAGCAGGACCTGACCCTGACCCAAGAGTTGCAGGACACTCTCCAGTGCCTGGAAGCCACTACACAAGAGAAGGAGCAACTCCAGGCCCAGCTGAGCTTCCTGGCTTTCCAGGAAGGTAAAGAAGGGGACAAGGAAGAAGCAAGGGCTGAGGAGGCAACTCCAGCCGCCGTGACCATCCCAGAGGCTGTGGACATCCCACAAGTCATGAAGGCCTTTTACCCGAAAGCAAAATCAGTTGCTGAGGTGACAAAAGTGAAACTCAGCCAACAGCTGCAGGAGCAGCAGGCCCACTGCCAGTGCCTGGCCAACTTGGCAGCCCAGTGCCAGACCAAGCTGGAGCAGCAGGCCCTGTTTCCCAAGAGCAGGAACCATGGTCCCTCAGGGGACAGGAAGGAGGACACGCGGGTGTCTAAGAAGATGAGAATGTGCTTCCTCCAGGCCCTGCCTGACAAAGTGGAGCACCAGAGTCCAGCAGGGGACCTCCAGCACCGGTGTGCCCAGCTGTCCAAACACATCAGCACCCTCGACGACTCCATAATGCTGTACAAAGAACAGATGGAAGTCCTGGACCAACTCTATAAGGAGAAAGATGAGTGTGTCATGGAACTCTCCCAGGAGAAGATGCAGAAGAAGGAGGAGCTGCAGGAACTTCTGGTGCTCCTTGTGGTTGAAGGTGCACAGTGCCAGGGCCAGACGCCTGCAGACCCTGAGACCCCTGCTGCTGAGGTCACTTCACACCTGCCAAGCCCCTCAAACATTGAAGACAGCAAGGAGCAGAAACTCTTTGCAGATGCCCAACTCAAAGACAGTGTGCAGCCTGCCCAGGTAGAGGCAGGGGGGCCTTGTCCCCGAAAGGCCTCCACCCCAGAGCCCACTGTGATGCTGATGCCTGATACCCAGCCCCCCGAAGAGCTTTCGGGCCAGGGCAATGAGCAATCCCGATCCTCTCCTTTCTTCTCCAGGCTGAGGAAAATGATGTGCTGGCGATAATGGTTCTTTAAAGACTTATTAGCCACCATGGCAATCTTTTAGGCCTGCACCTAACGGGTGATGACTGGACTTCAACCTCAGGCCAGATAGGACAGAGACTGCGGGAGGTGGCCCTACCTCTAAGTCATCTAAACAGCCACTGGTTGCCGGGGATGGAGGGCCCTTGATATAGTTTTCACAAATAATCATTTTTTACAAAGAAAAATAAAATGTTATATTTACCGAATCCATCATGTTCCTTTTTATATAAGTGACTAAACACAATGTATTCTGTGAACATTTGGGGAGTAATATTTTGAACATGTATAGAAATAAAACTTTAGTTTACAAGTAAAAAAAAATCAGACTTTAGTGCCTAGTATGGCTTTGAACTGCAATCCTCAGTTCTCAGCCTCCTGAGTAGCTGGCCTCCATGCCCTGCTCAACAATTAAAATTTCAAAAAACAAGAAAAATAACTCTTTGGCTTCAGAATAGCATGTTGAGGTTCAGGGTACAGTTGGAAGGTTACAAATAGCACCCGCTGGGTGCCACAGGCTCACACCTGCAATCCTAGCTACAGGAGGCTAAGAATGAGGATCACAATTTGAAGCCAGTCCAGGTAGCAAAGTTAATTGGAAACTCATTTCCAACCAACTACCAAAAAAGCTGTAAGGGGAACCATGGCTCAAGTAGTAGAGTGCTAGCCTTAAGCAAAAAAGGTCACAGACAGAGCCTAAGTCCTGAGTTAAAGCCTTAGTAACAATTCAAGAGAAAGGAAGCATGGAAGCAAGGAAGTGAGAGAGAGAGAGAGGGAAAGAAAGAACAGGAAGAAAAAGAAAAAGTGAGGAAAAGCACATACTGTGCACAAGAGACACACAGAGAGGGTGGGAGTGAGAAATAGAGGGAAAGAGAAAGAGAGGGAGAGAAAGGGAGAGAACATTACCAGTACAGGTAACCAAAATTGCAAACGAGAAAACAAAACAAAACAACAACAACAAAACAATGGCATGGTGATGAAGAAGCACTGCTTTCAACACACACACACACACACACATACACACACACACACACACAGACAAATACAAATAAAGATGGAGGAGGAAGCAGACAGCTTATCTAAACCAAGAGGACACCAGGAGAAACCCCAGTCACATCTGGAAAAACAAGAAAAGCGAGGAAGGAAGATGGCGTCGAGACAATAGGGACGCAGCCTAGCCCTCTCTGACAAAAAGAGAGAATCAGGGAGTCCCACGAGCCAACTACCTAAAGAAATCCACAACAACAAACTCAAAAAGCAACGGAGGAGGACTCAAACAGGAAAAGAAATCCAGATAAAGCTCACATCCAACTTTCTCAAAGAATTCGGAACGCGAAGACCCCTCACCCACCACTCGCCCGATCCAAGCCACGAAAGCCGCGGAAAGCGGCGGCGGGCGCCGGATATAATCCATGAAAAGCGGCGGCAGTGGAGGGTGCCAGGCTGGGAGCCCAACGGCTGCAGAAACCAGCACAGAACCGGGCCAGTGAACGGTGGAAGCAGCACAACCCAGACATGGAACACAGGTGGCGGCGGAGACCCGAGGGGGGTGAAAGGCTCCCCACCACCGTGGAGCACCCGCAGATGGACGCAGAGGCGTGAGTAATACAGCGCGTCCCCAAACACATCGGGAAAGCAGAGCGGGTGCCAAGGAATAGAACTTAACTCAGACCCCAACACCCCGCCCGAGAAAGAATGGCGGGAGCAGGGGGGCAAGGAATTTAGAATCCTGTCCCTTCCCTCAACAGCCCCCTCCCTCAGGCCATTGACTGGAGATTGACAGGCGGGCTACCCATAAGACCCAGCACCCCACCAAGGGAGGCGGGACTGTCCCAACTCCCACCCGACCAACGGGCTCAAGCCCCAGCCCTCTGACTGGAGACTGACAAGTGGGCCGACCCTAAGACTCAGCACCCCACCAGGGGAGGCGGAGCTGTCCCAGCTCCCACCCGCCCACCAGGCTCCTCTCCCAGGCCACTGGATCTGGAGAGTGGAGGGCGTTGGGACCCTGCCTTACAACAGTGGGTAGGGGGTGCAGGAAAATAGGAGCCAGCATCTGCCCCCCCTCAATTCCTGAGCGGGGCATCCTCCAGCTGGGAATCCTGAGCAAGACACCACCGAGGGGGCCCCCACAGTCACAGACTCTGACAAAGCAGTGGAAACACAGCAGGGATCTGAAGGCCCGACCAGCAGCCAAGCTCCCCTTCTGAGAACCAAAAAGGCCCGGCTCCGCCCTTGGAGCCCACGTCCCCAGCTGGGCCCCGCCCCTGGGAACAGAAGGGTCTCCTGCTGGTCCTGCTGAGAGCCCCTGAAACTCTCAACTCCCATGCCCTTGGCTTGGGGCCATCCCTGGAAGCAGCACAGGAAAACATCCGCCAACCTCGCTCAGACGGAAGCTCGCAGAGCCATCCCATGGTCCACTGTGAGGCCACTGGTTGGGCTAAGAGCTAGTCGTGCAGCAACACATAAGTTTTTTTCTAATGCTTTCCAAACTTTGTACTCAAATACGCTACCTACTTACCCCCTGACCTCTCTCATTCTATTTTTCTATCTCTGGACCTCTGTTCGTCTTTTTCAACCCTTATACTGCATGGATCTACACTTGATGGCTGTTGAGCAACACTGTACATCTAGGTGTTTAATTATTCTCTAGGCTCAGAGGGACTTAAAGACAATAGAGATTGGATTGAGAGGCTTATTGTTTTGGGTATAAATCGCTTATCAGTGGCTTATTAGACTGGTCGGTAACTGCACAAAAAGAAAGAGTGACAACACCCATCAAAACTTGTGAACATCTAGAGTCTGCCAGCTACAGAGGTCTAGGTTGGTTATATCTGAAAACCTATAATCGTGTTTAGTATTAATCTTGCTCCCATTTTCAAATGGGCAGAACAAGAAACTCAAGAAAAATGTCAAATCAGGAAACAACATCCCCCACCCAATGTAAACAGACAATGGAACAGTCACTGGCAAACCTAGAGGAGAGTCTTCCAAGTGCTATACAAATGCAATTGATAAACATCATTAATGAAAAATGTGAAAATGTAAAGAAAGAGATAAGGGAGGAAGCCATAGCTGAACAAGAGGAAACCATAAGCAAGGTGATAAGTGAAAAAGAAGAAGCCATAAAGGAGGCCATAATAAAGGTTTTTCAAAGAAAGATGGATGAATTCATAGAATCCACAAATAAAACGGTGACTGAACTCCAGGAAATGTTCAAAGAAAGTAAAGCTACTGAGTTAACCACTCAAATGGAAATCAAGGAGATAAAGAAATCCATACATGATCTAAAACAAGAGATGCAAGGCATCAAAAATGAGCAATTAGAAGCAAGGGAGATGAAAAATAAAGTAGATAGCTTTGATAGCAGGTTAGACAATGCAGAGGAGAGAATTTCCGGGGCTGAAGATAATTTAGTTATTCTAGAGAAAGAACAGAAAATGAGTCAATCCAAATCTAGGAAAAATGAGAGAGCGCTTCAGGAGGTCCAAGATACAATTAGGAAGCCTAATTTAAGGCTAATAGGTATTGAGGAGGGCGTGGAGAAAGAGGTCAATGGTATTGGAAATATACTTCAGGGAATCATCTCAGAGAATTTCCCAAACATCCAGAAGGGCAGGCCCATCCAGATACAAGAAGCTTTTAGAACCCCAAACAGACCTGACCAGAAAAGAACATCCCACCGCCACATCGTAATCCGAATTGGATCAACAGAAACCAAAAAAAGGATCCTAAAGGCAGCCATGGAAAAAGGTTCAGTAACCTATAAAGGAAAACCAATCAGAATAACCCCAGATTTCTCAGCAGAGACACTGCAAGCAAGAAGTGACTGGAAGCATATATGTCATGCCCTTAAGTCAAATAACTACCAACCAAGAATCCTGTACCCAGCTAAGCTCTCATTCATAACTGAGGGAACAATAAAAACATTCCATTCCAGGGAAAAGCTGCAACAATATGTCGCAACAAAACCAACACTACAGAGATTTCTCAACGATGCTCTATACACTGAAAACCAAAATAAATGCAATATAGGGAAAGAAATGGCACCTAAACAGCATAGCATCTAAGGACCACAAGAACTGTCAAGACACAGGCCCAAATAAAAGCTTTTAAAAATGGTAGGAACTAATAAATATCTCTCAATCCTAACTCTCAATATCAATGGATTTAACTCTCCAATTAAACGGCATAGGCTGTCTAGTTGGATCAAAAAGCAAGAGCCATTGTCAGAGACCAAGGAGTTAAACGGAACAAAGCAAAGACCCTCTAGCCTTGAGCAAATCGCATCTGGTTGAGTCATCTGCACAAAATACTTCTCGGAATAACCGCAGGTGGTTGCTTGGGTTAGCACAACGGCCAAAAGAACAGCCTGACCCACCCCTAACCTTGAGACTTCCCATTCTTGTTATCACAAAAACTCTCCATCCCCCCCCCCTCTATACTCCCTTCCTTACACTCAGGGTATATAAACCCTGCTTTACTTTTAATAAATGAGACCTTGACGTGACTCAGATTGTCTCTGTCTTTCTTTATGCGCCTGGTCTCCTTCCTCTCTTTCCCCCATTGGTTTTCTTCTTTCAGGAGGTGCCTCTTCGAGCCGCATGAATAGCTGAACCCGCGGGTCGGGAGAAGTGGCGCCCAACGTGGGGCTCGAAGCACGGTGACCTACCGGACGGCGTGGAGAACAGGGGACCCCGATTATATTAAGGTAGAGACGCCCACACCGCATCGCTCGTGCACCGTGGGAGAGTCTTGAGGTAAGTTCTGCCGTCCCATCAACCATGGGCAAAGCGTTATCAAAAGAGGTTTTATTTATAAAAGAAATGAAAGGATCACTTAGGGAGAGAGGAATAAGAGTTAAAAAGAAAGATGTGGTAAAATTCTTTTGTTTTGTTGGAGAAAAGTGTCCGTGGTTGGTCTTGCACGGACCAGACATCCATCCCCTTACCTGGAATAAGGTAGGAAAAAATATCAATGATTTACTCCGTCAGGGAGAGGAAATCCCCGAGGCCTTCTTTAGCTTCTATGGGGTTATTAGAGATATTTTAAAGGAAGCAGAGGAGGGAGGTGACAGTGCTCGCTTACTAGCTTTAACAGAGGATTACCTAACGGAGTCACGTTGCCCGTCTCGCAAAAGTGAAAGTGACAATGAAAAACCTATGGTCACTGGCCTTCGGCCTGGCTCACGCACTCCCTCTGTGATTGATGAGCCTGTGCCCTCAGGACGCCGCTTGGCGTCACCTTTAATCCCCGAAAAAGAGAAACAAGTCCAACCCCCTTTAGAAGACAGCATCAAGAACAATACTAAAAAGAAAAATATGTCACTAAAACCTTATAAAAATATTTATCCTATTATTCCTAAGACTTCTCCTGATAATGGCAGGCTCAACCCCTCCTCTGAGGTGGAGCTAGAGGAGGAGGCAGCGCATTATGAGGAAGAAAGATATGGCCCTTTTTCTCTTCCCCAAGTTTCTGCAGCTACACAGACTCCAGAGATAAGGGCCCTTCACTGGCCCACCCCTCCCCCCTATCCAGACACCTCTCTCCCGTCAGCCCCACCACAGGAAATGTTGAGATCATTTTCTGTTCCTCCGGAGGTGCAAGGTCTCCTTAAATCCAAAGACTCTCTCTTGAAACAAGTGACAGAATTAAAAAACGTGCTTCATTTAAAAAGAGAGTTAAGGGACCTCACTTTGCAAATTCATGATTTACAAATGGATCTTATTGGGGAAGCCGTGACTACCCCCCATGCCTCGGGTAACAAGCCCGCTAAAACACCCTCGGCCTCAAAGAGCCGTAATAGTAGACTCAGATCCGGGGTACAAACTGTTTCCTTCTCCTTCCCCGTAATTACTCGCTCTAACACTCAACCTCGGGAACAAGAGGGGGAGGGAGGAGAAGTGGGAGAGGAGGAGGTGGACACCACCAGAAGGCAGGAGGAGGGACAAAACCTAGATTCCTCTGCCTCCGAGGAGGAAGGGGGTGATCAGGAGGAGGCAAGGAGAGATTCTCAAATTACATATAGGAGATTGACGTTTAAACAAATTAAAGAACTACATTCGGCTGTTAAGAATTATGGAATTAACGCCCCTTTTACTTTAACAGTACTGGAGGGCCTCGGGGGTGAGGGACATTTATTGCCTCATGAGTGGCACAAGATTGTACAGTCTGTTTTAACCAGGAGTCAATATCTAACCTGGAAAGCTGAATTTATAGATAAGGCAGAAAATCAAGCTATTACCAATAAAAAACATACACAAATGGCTTCATGGTCTTCTGATAAAATTTCAGGGAGGGGCAAATTTGCCTCAGAGGAAAAACAACAAAAACTCCCTGCAGGAATATTAACCCAGACTGCTCAGGCTGCCCTGGCCGCCTGGAGAGCCGTGCCTGCTGCAGGAGCGGTTACTACCTCTCTTTCCAGGGTAGTACAAGGCAATAATGAACCATATTCTCAATTTGTTGCCAGACTGTTAGAAGCAGCTGAAAGAATATTAGGTGAGGTAGATACAGATGATATTATAGTTAGACAGTTGGCCATAGAAAATACTAATGCAGCCTGTAAAGCTGCTTTAAGAGGCAAAACAAAGACCCTAGATTTAAATGGTATGATTAAAATTTGCAATGATGTGGATTCTTTTGAACATAAAATGTCTAAATCTATTAATTTGGCCATTGGAGCCATACTCCAAAACCAGACTCCACCTTCAGGAAAACTAGGACAAATATCTAGCCCTAAAAACTGTTTTAAATGTGGACAAATTGGACATTTTGCTAAAGAATGCCCTGGAACTATTAAACAACCCAACATTCCTGGGACGATTCCCTTCCCCCTTCCCCCTGGCCTTTGTCCTAAATGCAGAAGAGGCCGTCACTGGGCTAAAGAGTGCCGGTCCAAGACCGATATAAATGGCCAGCCTTTATCTGTGGTCTCGGGAAACGGGCTACGGGCCCCAGTAGGGGGCCCTACCTACCCACCACGACAACCAATGACCCCTCCCGCCCAAAATCTGCCTCTGATGCAAACATCGCTGACTCAGACTTGTTCCGAGCCACTGCAGGCAGCGCAGGACTGGACCTCTGTTCCTCCACCACCAGAATTATAACTCCAGAGGAAGGAACAGTTGTTATAAACTCTGGAAGGTTCGGGCCTCCCCCGCCAGGAATGTTTTTTCTTATTATAGGTCGAGCTTCAAGCTCACTGCAAGGACTCTCTTTAAAATGGTTTATCTGAATAAAAAAAGGATCTGAAAGGAATTCTCTTAAATGTTTGCTCAAAAGGGAAATTAATAAAACCATGGCACCCATGGGAGCCCTACAACCTGGACTGCCCTCTCCCACAGCTATCCCTAAAGGATTTTTTAAAATTGTAATAGATATAAAAGACTGTTTTTTCTCCATTCCCCTCAATCCTGGAGATTGTAAAAGATTTGCCTTTTCCATACCCATGATAAACCATAAAGGCCCTAATCCCCGCTTTCAATGGCGAGTGTTGCCACAGGGTATGGCTAATTCTCCCACTCTTTGTCAAAAATTTGTGGCTCAATTCATAGACCCAATTCGTGTTCAATACCCTCATATATATATTATACATTATATGGATGACCTATTAATTGCTGCCAAACTAGAAATGGAGGCACATCAAGTGACTCAAAAAATAGTTATTGCTTTACAAGACAGAGGACTTTTTATCTCCCCAGAAAAAATTCAAACTTGCTATCCCTTCTTGTTCCTGGGTTTTCAATTAGAACCCTCTTTAATATATGCTCAAAAAATTCAAATCAAAAGGAATAAGCTAAATTGTCTAAATGATTTCCAAAAACTCCTTGGAGACATTAATTGGCTACGTCCTCACCTTAAATTAACAACAGGAGATCTCAAACCCCTGTTTAATATTCTACAGGGAGATTCTGACCCTTCCTCCCCCAGAAAACTTACGCCCGAAGCTGAAAAAGCCCTAATAAAGTTAGAGGAGGCCATTACACAACAAAATATAGGTTACTTCAACCCCTCCTTGACCCTTTATTTAATCATTTTTGCCACAGAATTTACACCCACCGGTTTATTGTGGCAAAAAACCGTGCCCCTGTTATGGATTCATGCCTCCGCCTCTCAGTCCAAGGTACTCCACTCCTACCCCTCTTTGGTCTCCCAACTTATTTTTCTGGGGCTCAAGACTTCTGTCAAATATTTTGGCAAGGATCCTGATATCATAATCACCCCTTACTCTAAGGAACAAATTAATTGGTTACAACAAAGACAAGATGATTGGACTGTTTTATGCACTGGGTTCCAGGGTAGCTTTGATACTCACATGCCCAGCGACAGACTTATTCAATTCCTTAATATTACTCCTTTTGTTTTTCTAAAAAATACCTTAATAAAGCCCATCCCCAATACTTTGAGCATCTTTATTGATGGTTCAAAAAATGGAAAAGCTTCATATGTTATTAATAATGTTTCCCACTTTGTAAATACTTCCTTTAAATCTGCTCAGTTAGTAGAATTATTTGCTGCGCTTTGTGTTTTTCGGTTATTAAAGACCCACCCTTTTAATCTGTTTTCGGATAGCCATTATGTTGTTAGAGCTTTACAAGTTTTAGAAATGGTTCCGGTTATTCAGCCTACTACACCTACTTTTCAATTATTTTTTGAATTGCAAAAACTTATTAGACAACGTTCGTACCCTTTCTTTGTAGGACATATTCGTGCTCATTCTGGCCTACCTGGGCCACTAACCCGGGGCAATGAATTAGCTGACTTGGCAACCCAAATAGTTACCTTATCTCAAACAGTTGATCCGGTGACCCTTGCACAGGAGGCCCATGCTGTTCACCACCTTAATGCTCATACCCTGCGCTTAAAATTTAAAATTACTAGAGAACAGGCAAGGCAAATTGTTAAAAACTGCAAAAATTGCCTAACCCTGCTCCCTGAACCCCATGTAGGTGTAAACCCTAGAGGGCTCATACCTGGACAACTTTGGCAGATGGATGTTACTCATGTCCCCTCCTTTGGAAGGTTAAAATATGTACATGTTACCATTGATACCTTTAGTGGATTTATTTGTGCCTCTGCTCATTTAGGGGAGGCCACAAAAGATATTATAAACCATCTCCTATATGTTTTTTCTGTCATGGGACAACCCCAAACTATAAAGACGGACAATGGGCCCGGATATACCAGTCAAAAGTTCAAACAATTTTGCTCCCAAATGAGCATAAAACATATTACTGGAATCCCCTACAACCCCCAAGGACAAGGAATAGTGGAAAGGGCTCATCAGACTTTAAAAAACACCCTCATTAAACTTGCCTCACAAGAAACATTATATTCCCTTAAAGGAAACTATAAGACTTTGCTATTACATGCTCTCTTTGTTTTAAACTTTTTAACCCTTGACACTAATGGCAAATCTGCCGCAGGACGCCTTTGGCATCCCACCACACAAACAGACTATGCCCAGGCCCTATGGAAAGACCCACTGACGGGAATATGGAATGGCCCTGACCCAGTCATTATCTGGGGAAAAGGATCAGCTTGCATTTATAATTCTAAAGAAGGGGGAGCTAGATGGTTGCCTGAAAGATTAATAAAACCATATAATAAACAATAAAGCCATATAACTAATTCCAGGGTGGCGCCTGAGAACAAAAATATTTTTCTTTTACAGGTCAACAACCATGATGATGAGGCCTTCCCCGTCATCACTCCGCATGATGCTATTGACGGTGATGCTCTCTGGCAGAAGTTGTCCTCCAAAATCGACGAGGATTAGACTTACTTTTTCTACAGCAAGGAGGCTTATGCGCGGCTTTAAAGGAAAAATGCTGTGTATATGTAGATAGAACAGGACTTGTTAAGGATAGCTTAGAAAAAATTACAGCTAGCCTAGAAAAGCGAAAAAGAGAGGGAAAAACAAGAATCTTGGTATCAAAATTGGTTCTCCACATCTCCCTGGCTATCAACTCTTTTACCCTTCCTCTTGGGCCCCCTTGTGGGACTTCTCCTCCTAATTTCTTTTGGCCCTTGGGCTTTTCAGCGCCTTACGCGATTTATAAAAAATCAAATTGATTCTGCCTTTTCCAAAAACTCAATCTCGGTGCATTATCATCGCTTAGAGGCTCAGGATGACCCTGTAGGGTCCGAAACAAGCACTCCCGAAAGAGGGCTCCAGTTTCATACACTTCTTGGCTGATAAACCCCAAGCGGCTAGAGAGCATCCAATGACGGGATTATTATGGAGCTTACCCTGGGTGGCACAACATACAGAGGCCGTCGAGGCCGGCTCAACAAGGCATGTTGCCAGGAGTAACGGTCCCTCCATATAGCCTAAGACAGGGTGTTCTCTCCACCTATAGAGACCTTGTTCTTTAAAGGAAAGGGGGAATTGTCAGAGACCAAGGAGTTAAACGGAACAAAGCAAAGACCCTCTAGCCTTGAGCAAATCGCATCTGGTTGAGTCATCTGCACAAAATACTTCTCGGAATAACCGCAGGTGGTTGCTTGGGTTAGCACAACGGCCAAAAGAACAGCCTGACCCACCCCTAACCTTGAGACTTCCCATTCTTGTTATCACAAAAACTCTCCATCCCCCCCCCCTCTATACTCCCTTCCTTACACTCAGGGTATATAAACCCTGCTTTACTTTTAATAAATGAGACCTTGACGTGACTCAGATTGTCTCTGTCTTTCTTTATGCGCCTGGTCTCCTTCCTCTCTTTCCCCCATTGGTTTTCTTCTTTCAGGAGGTGCCTCTTCGAGCCGCATGAATAGCTGAACCCGCGGGTCGGGAGAAGCCATCGTTCTGCTGTCTTCAAGAGACACATCTTACCCCAAAAAACCAATCATCTTTTGAAACTGAGAGGTTGGAATAAACTCTATCAAGCTAACGGCCCCCATAAACAGGCTGGAGTTGCCATCCTCATATCAGATAAAATAGACTTCAAACTAAAATTAGTAAAAAAAAAAAAGACAAAGAAGGTTACTACATACTACTAAAGGGATCTTTCCTCCAGGAAGACATAACGATCCTAAATATTTACACACCCAATCCCGGAGCTCCAAACTTCATCAAGCAAACTTTACTTACACTGAAACCATACATAGATCCAAATACAGTGATTGTCGGTGACTTTAACACACCACTCTCACCTATGGACAGATCAACAAGGCAAAAACTCAACAGAGAAACCTTAGAACTGAACAACTATATAGACCAAGTAGATCTAACAGACATCTGCAGAATATTCCACCCAGCAACAACACAATATACGTTTTTCTCAGCAGCACATGGAACATTTTCCAAAATAGATCACATCTTAGGCCATAAAACAAACCTGGACAGATTCAGAAACAATGAAATTATTCCATGCACACTCTCAGACCACAAAGGCATCAAATTGGAACTGAACACACATCTCCACCAACGAAAACCCTGTAACTTGTGGAGACTGGACCACACATTGTTGAATCACCAATGGGTCATCGAAGAGATCAGAACAGAAATCCAACAGTTTATGAAATTTAACAGTAAGAAGCACACAAAATACCAACTCCTTTGGGACACAGCAAAGGCAGTACTCAGAGGAAAATTTATAGCGCTGAGTGCCTACAACAACAAGTGGGAAAAATTGCAAACCAACAAGTTAATGTCTCACCTTAAGATCTTGGAAAAAGAGCAACAAACCAACCCTAATCCCAATAGAAGAAAGCAAATTAGTAAAATCAAAGCAGAATTAAATGATTTGGAATCCAAAAAAAACTATAGAAAGAATCAACAAAACAAGGAGTTGGTTCTTTGAAAGAATTAACAAAATTGACAAGCCCTTAGCAAATCTTACCAAAAAAAGAAGAGAGCATATCGAAATAAACAAAATCGCAGATGAAAATGGTAATATCACGACAGAAATTACCAAGATCCAGAATATCATGAGGGAATACTTCTCAAACCTTTATGCCAACAAATTTGAGAATCTAGATGAAATGGATGAATTCCTAGCCAATATTAACATACCCACACTGAACCAAGAAGAACTAAGCGAACTCAATAGGCCTAATTCAAGCTCTGAAATAGAAATGGCAATTAGACAACTTCCACCTAAGGAAAGCCCAGGGCCAGATGGATTCACAGCTGAATTCTATAAGGTCTTCAAAGCAGAGCTCACACCAATACTCCTCAAGCTCTTCAACGAAATTGAAAATGAAGGTTCCTTACCAAACTCATTCTATGAAGCCAGTAAAACCCTCATCCCAAAACCAGACAGAGATTCATCAAAGAAAGAGAACTATAGACCTACATCTTTGATGAACATCGATGCAAAACTTCTCAACAAATGCTGGCCAACCGTCTACAACACGTCATCAAAAAAATTATACACTGTGATCAAACTAGATTCATCACGGGGAGGCAAAGCTGGTTCAACATACGCAAATCAATTAATATAATTCAACACATCAACAGGAGCAAGGACAAAAATCACATGATTGTCTCAATAGACACGGAAAAGGCATTTATCAAGATCCAACACCCCTTTATGTTAAAAGCTCTGGAGAAACTAGGAATCCATGGAACATTCCTCAATGTAATAAAGGCTGTGTATGAGAAACCTACTGCTTGTATTACACTTAGTGGTGAAAATCTAAAGCCATTCCCTCTAAAATCAGGAATGAGACAAGGATGCCCACTCTCTCCACTCCTCTTTAACATAGTACTAGAATTCCTAGCCAGTGCAATAAGGCAAGAAGCAAGCATAAAGGGGATCAAAGGAGGGAAAGAGGAAATAAAACTATCCCTCTTTGCAGATGACATGATTCTGTATTTAAAGAATCCTATAGACTCTACTCCCAAGCTCCTTGAGCTGATTCAAAGCTTTGGAAGAGTAGCAGGCTATAAAATCAACCCTCAAAAATCAACTGCCTTCCTTTACGCCAACAGTGAGAGGAACGAGGCAATAATCAGGACAGGAACTCCTTTCACAATAGCCTCAAAGAAAATAAAGTACCTAGGAATTAGCTTAACTAAGAATGTAAGGGACCTTTTTGACGAAAACTTTAAAACCCTAAAAAAGGAAATTGAAGCAGAACTAAGGAAATGGAAAAACCTTCCATGGTCCTGGATTGGAAGAATCAACATTGTGAAAATGACAATCTTGCCAAGAGCTGTCTACAAATTCAATGCAATACCCATCAATATCCCAATGTCATTCTTTAAAGAAATAGAAGAGGCAATCCAAAATTTCATATGGAATAATAAAAGACCCCGTATAGCAAAAACACTTCTTAGCAGAAAGAACAACGCTGGAGGAATTTCAATTCCAAACTTTAGACTCTATTACAGAGCTCTAATTATCAAAACAGCTTGGTACTGGCACAGGAGCAGGCCTGAAGACCAATGGAATAGAACTGAGGACCCAGATATTAAACCACAGACCTATGGCCACCTAATCTTTGACAGGGAGCCAAAAAAATAGAATGGAAGAAAGACAGCCTCTTCAACAAGTAGTGCTGCCAGAACTGGTTAAGCACCTGCAGAAAACTAAAGTTGGATCCTTCTTTGTCACCCTGCACTAGAATTAACTCCAAATGGATCAAAGACCTGGAGGTAAAAGCTGACACACTGGAAACTTTAAAGGAAGGAATAGGAGATACACTAGGCCTCCTTGGCACAGGTAGAAACTTTCTTAATAAGGACCAAGAATCACAACAAATCAGAGAAAGACTGGATAAGTGGGACTGCATTAAACTGCAGAGTTTTGGTAAGGCAAAGGACATAGCTAGTAAACTAACCAGGAAGCCTACAGAGTGGGAGAAGATCTTCACCAACCAAACAACGGACAAAGGCCTCATATCTAAAATATATCAACAACTCAAAAAATTGAATCACTCCAAAACTAACCTCCAAAGTAACAACCATCCCATTAAAAAATGGGCCAAAGACTTAAAGAGAGTCTTCTCTGAAGAAGAAACAAAAATGGCCTACAGACACATGAAGAAGTGCTCAACATCTCTGGTCATAAAAGAAATGCAAATCAAAACAACTCTAAGATTCCATCTCACACCAGTTAGGATGGCCAGGATCAGGAAAACGAATAACAACAGATGCTGGAGGGGATGTGGCCAGGAGGGATCACTACTACACTGTTGGTGGGAGTGCAAACTCGTTCAACCACTATGGAAAGCAGTGTGGCAGTGCCTCAAAAGGCTAAACATAGAACTCCCCTATGACCCAGCAATTCCACTACTTGGCATTTACCCAACCATCCAGAAACAAGGACATACTAAATCCACTAGCACAACAATGTTCATTGCAGCACTATTCACCACAGCAAAGATATGGAACCAACCTAGATGTCCCTCTGTTGATGAGTGGATCAACATGTTGTGGTATTTGTAAACAATGGAATTCTATGCTGCTGTCATAAAGAATGACATCGCCCCATTTGTTAGGAAATGGAAAGACAGAACAAATCATATTAAGTGAAGTAAGCCAGACTCAAAGGAACTTAGGCTCAATGGTTTCCCTCATTCGTCATAATCAGTAGAAACCTTGGGCTCTACTAGCAGAGATCTGCAATAGAGCAAAATCTTGATACATAAGGCCATATAATGTGAAGCTAATTGAAAGGACCTCCAGGATATTGAAACAAAAGCCATACAATGAATGATCGTTGTCCTTAATGTACTATGTTGTCTCTCATCTCCTTTGCTGTCCCTTGGTTATCTCATATTGGCATAGTATCTCACTTTGTTATCTGATATATTGAATTTATTTGTATTTGGATATTTGAAATTTGATAGGGAAGGGGGGAAAACCAAGATGGGTGTGGGGTGTTGGGTGGAGGGAAATGGGTACCAAGACATGTGAAAGGGTATCAAGGTATGTGAATTAATGCACCTTCTATCTGGCAAATATCATGTAACCCTTTTACTAATTCCAATAAAAATATGGAAAAAGAAAAAAAATAAATAAATGAAAGGACTGGGATTTTGGCCTAATGGTATAGTGCTTGCTTAGCATGCACATACATAGAAAAGGCTAGAAGTGTTGCTGTGGCTCAAGTGGTAGAGCTCTAGCCTTGAGAAAGTCCAAGGTCAGGCATCAGGCCCTGAGTTCAAATCCAGGACTGGCAAAAAAAATTGAAAAAGAAACTGCCCCTGTCCAACTATAGCAAGTCCCACACTCTCCCCAAACTAGACCAGAGTTGGATGGGGCTGGGACTGCAGGAGCAGACTCCACCCATTCTGCCTGGATCACAAGATTCTGGCCACACCCCCTATTAGTTCCTGTTTCTCGCTGACCAATGGGATAGGAGATTTGGGGCCACGCCCACGTTCCACGCTGCCTAGCAATACTGGTATTCTGTCTGTTGACTTATACCACTAGCAGCAACTGTTGAAGGGAGAGGTGGCTGAGTGGTGATCGAGAGAATCCAGGTGATTTGGCAATAGACTTGGATACTCGCTTACTTATTAGTGATTGGGTACGTACAGGAGATTTCGAAGAGCCTGGGAATGTGGCCGGTCCATCTTTCCCATCCCAGAGCTGGCACGTCTGAACAATCAAAACCAAGAAAGAAACGACTGCAGGAACATCAGCAGAACTATCTTCATGGATCTGAAAAGATAAGGAAGAAAAATAAAAGGGAGGCAAGCCCACGACCAACACCACTGGGGTCTGTAATTCACGTGAGGGTGCAGCCAGAGACCAAGCTGACCCTGAGCCTCGCCTGCCTTCAGGCACAGTCAGAGCAGCCAGGGTCAAGAGTGTCACAGGTCCCAAGAACAACAAGGATCTGGAGAGGGGCTACCAATACCTGCTGCTAGCCCTGGACTGGAGCAAATTACGACATCAACAGCTCTTCAGTGAAATCCACCAACTAAAGCAGGTAAAGAAAGAGCTGCAGGAACAACAGCAGGAAGAAAATGAGAAGCTGGCCCAGGTGCAAGAAACACTGAAAGCAGAGTTAGAAGACCACAAGGTAGCCACACAGATGTTTCTTTCAGAAAAAGGCCACTTACAATCTGCCCTGGCCCACATGGAACAGGAAGTCAAACGAAGTCAGGTGGAGCATGAAGATCTGACCAGCCGCCTGCAGGCTTCTCAGCAACGCAGCTTAGACCTAGAGATGGCCTTGTCTGCCCTCACCACCACGCAGAAGGACATTGAGCAGAAGAACAGACAGCTCATCCAAGACCTGGGTGATGTGAAGCTGCAGCTCGAGGAAAAGAGCAGAAGCTGTGACAACCTGCAGGAGCTGAATGCAGACTTACAGGGGAAGCTGGACGTGCTCCGGACCCAGAAGTCCAACATGAAATTGAAAATAGAAAAATTCCAACGAGTGCTAGAGGAGCGGGCAGTGCTGAAAAGAAGAATAGGAAATGTACAAAGTGTGGTGAGTGCATTGAGGTTGGAGAGGGACAAGATTGCGGAGGACCTGAGGGTGGAGAGGTCCACGTGGACGGAGAAGGTGCGGCGGCTCTCACGGGAGATGAACCAACTCACAGATGAGCGCGAGGTAGACCTGTGGCAGATGGTGGATCTAGAGAACAAGCTGGCAGAAATGGAGAAAAGCTAGCAGAGGCACAGCCCCTTGCAGGACCATCTCAGGCTGACTTAAAGAACCTGGAGCAACAAGTTCAATTCCAGGTTCAGGAAACCCAAAGCCTCAGTCTCCAGAACCTGGAGCAACAGGAACGGCTGCTGCTACTGCAGAAGAAAGTGGGCGACAAGGCTCAGTCCAACATCTTTGAGACCCAGAAATGCACAGACCTGCAAACGAGAGAGCTGAAAGAGCAGCTGGAGCAGCTGCAGGAAGCTTTCCATAGGCTGAGCACTGAGAAGGACCAGCTCACCAGCCTCCTGACCTCAGAGCAAAAGGAGAATGAACACCTTCTGGAGAAGCTGGAGCAGCGAGAGATGGAATTAGGAGAATGGAAAGAGGTGGCTGAAGGAAGTTTTCAAACAGCCCAGAGTCTTCAGGAGCTCAATGCTCAGTACCTGGCCCAGCTGCAGGAACTCAAAACCACCTGTGAAGAGAACATGGCCTCCATTCAGCAGCTGAGTGCAGAGAAGGAGGAGCTGCAACAGCACCTGCTGAGGCACGCCCAGCTGCTGGAGCAGCAGCAGCAGCAGGACCTGACCCTGACCCAAGAGTTGCAGGACACTCTCCAGTGCCTGGAAGCCACTACACAAGAGAAGGAGCAACTCCAGGCCCAGCTGAGCTTCCTGGCTTTCCAGGAAGGTAAAGAAGGGGACAAGGAAGAAGCAAGGGCTGAGGAGGCAACTCCAGCCGCCGTGACCATCCCAGAGGCTGTGGACATCCCACAAGTCATGAAGGCCTTTTACCCGAAAGCAAAATCAGTTGCTGAGGTGACAAAAGTGAAACTCAGCCAACAGCTGCAGGAGCAGCAGGCCCACTGCCAGTGCCTGGCCAACTTGGCAGCCCAGTGCCAGACCAAGCTGGAGCAGCAGGCCCTGTTTCCCAAGAGCAGGAACCATGGTCCCTCAGGGGACAGGAAGGAGGACACGCGGGTGTCTAAGAAGATGAGAATGTGCTTCCTCCAGGCCCTGCCTGACAAAGTGGAGCACCAGAGTCCAGCAGGGGACCTCCAGCACCGGTGTGCCCAGCTGTCCAAACACATCAGCACCCTCGACGACTCCATAATGCTGTACAAAGAACAGATGGAAGTCCTGGACCAACTCTATAAGGAGAAAGATGAGTGTGTCATGGAACTCTCCCAGGAGAAGATGCAGAAGAAGGAGGAGCTGCAGGAACTTCTGGTGCTCCTTGTGGTTGAAGGTGCACAGTGCCAGGGCCAGACGCCTGCAGACCCTGAGACCCCTGCTGCTGAGGTCACTTCACACCTGCCAAGCCCCTCAAACATTGAAGACAGCAAGGAGCAGAAACTCTTTGCAGATGCCCAACTCAAAGACAGTGTGCAGCCTGCCCAGGTAGAGGCAGGGGGGCCTTGTCCCCGAAAGGCCTCCACCCCAGAGCCCACTGTGATGCTGATGCCTGATACCCAGCCCCCCGAAGAGCTTTCGGGCCAGGGCAATGAGCAATCCCGATCCTCTCCTTTCTTCTCCAGGCTGAGGAAAATGATGTGCTGGCGATAATGGTTCTTTAAAGACTTATTAGCCACCATGGCAATCTTTTAGGCCTGCACCTAACGGGTGATGACTGGACTTCAACCTCAGGCCAGATAGGACAGAGACTGCGGGAGGTGGCCCTACCTCTAAGTCATCTAAACAGCCACTGGTTGCCGGGGATGGAGGGCCCTTGATATAGTTTTCACAAATAATCATTTTTTACAAAGAAAAATAAAATGTTATATTTACCGAATCCATCATGTTCCTTTTTATATAAGTGACTAAACACAATGTATTCTGTGAACATTTGGGGAGTAATATTTTGAACATGTATAGAAATAAAACTTTAGTTTACAAGTAAAAAAAAATCAGACTTTAGTGCCTAGTATGGCTTTGAACTGCAATCCTCAGTTCTCAGCCTCCTGAGTAGCTGGCCTCCATGCCCTGCTCAACAATTAAAATTTCAAAAAACAAGAAAAATAACTCTTTGGCTTCAGAATAGCATGTTGAGGTTCAGGGTACAGTTGGAAGGTTACAAATAGCACCCGCTGGGTGCCACAGGCTCACACCTGCAATCCTAGCTACAGGAGGCTAAGAATGAGGATCACAATTTGAAGCCAGTCCAGGTAGCAAAGTTAATTGGAAACTCATTTCCAACCAACTACCAAAAAAGCTGTAAGGGGAACCATGGCTCAAGTAGTAGAGTGCTAGCCTTAAGCAAAAAAGGTCACAGACAGAGCCTAAGTCCTGAGTTAAAGCCTTAGTAACAATTCAAGAGAAAGGAAGCATGGAAGCAAGGAAGTGAGAGAGAGAGAGAGGGAAAGAAAGAACAGGAAGAAAAAGAAAAAGTGAGGAAAAGCACATACTGTGCACAAGAGACACACAGAGAGGGTGGGAGTGAGAAATAGAGGGAAAGAGAAAGAGAGGGAGAGAAAGGGAGAGAACATTACCAGTACAGGTAACCAAAATTGCAAACGAGAAAACAAAACAAAACAACAACAACAAAACAATGGCATGGTGATGAAGAAGCACTGCTTTCAACACACACACACACACACACACATACACACACACACACACACAGACAAATACAAATAAAGATGGAGGAGGAAGCAGACAGCTTATCTAAACCAAGAGGACACCAGGAGAAACCCCAGTCACATCTGGAAAAACAAGAAAAGCGAGGAAGGAAGATGGCGTCGAGACAATAGGGACGCAGCCTAGCCCTCTCTGACAAAAAGAGAGAATCAGGGAGTCCCACGAGCCAACTACCTAAAGAAATCCACAACAACAAACTCAAAAAGCAACGGAGGAGGACTCAAACAGGAAAAGAAATCCAGATAAAGCTCACATCCAACTTTCTCAAAGAATTCGGAACGCGAAGACCCCTCACCCACCACTCGCCCGATCCAAGCCACGAAAGCCGCGGAAAGCGGCGGCGGGCGCCGGATATAATCCATGAAAAGCGGCGGCAGTGGAGGGTGCCAGGCTGGGAGCCCAACGGCTGCAGAAACCAGCACAGAACCGGGCCAGTGAACGGTGGAAGCAGCGCAACCCAGACATGAAACACAGGTGGCGGCGGAGACCCGAGGGGGGTGAAAGACTCCCCACCACCGTGGAGCACCCGCAGATGGACGCAGAGGCGTGAGTAATACAGCGCGTCCCCAAACACATCGGGAAAGCAGAGCGGGTGCAAGGAATAGAACTTAACTCAGACCCCAACACCCCGCCCGAGAAAGAATGGCGGGAGCAGGGGGGCAAGGAATTTAGAATCCTGTCCCTTCCCTCAACAGCCCCCTCCCTCAGGCCATTGACTGGAGATTGACAGGCGGGCTACCCATAAGACCCAGCACCCCACCAAGGGAGGCGGGACTGTCCCAACTCCCACCCGACCAACGGGCTCAAGCCCCAGCCCTCTGACTGGAGACTGACAAGTGGGCCGACCCTAAGACTCAGCACCCCACCAGGGGAGGCGGAGCTGTCCCAGCTCCCACCCGCCCACCAGGCTCCACTCCCAGGCCACTGGATCTGGAGAGTGGAGGGCGTTGGGACCCTGCCTTACAACAGTGGGTAGGGGGTGCGGGAAAATAGGAGCCAGCATCTGCCCCCCCTCAATTCCTGAGCGGGGCATCCTCCAGCTGGGAATCCTGAGCAAGACACCACCGAGGGGGCCCCCACAGTCACAGACTCTGACAAAGCAGTGGAAACACAGCAGGGATCTGAAGGCCCGACCAGCAGCCAAGCTCCCCTTCTGAGAACCAAAAAGGCCCGGCTCCGCCCTTGGAGCCCACGTCCCCAGCTGGGCCCCACCCCTGGGAACAGAAGGGTCTCCTGCTGGTCCTGCTGAGAGCCCCTGAAACTCTCAACTCCCATGCCCTTGGCTTGGGGCCACCCCTGGAAGCAGCACAGGAAAACATCCGCCAACCTCGCTCAGACGGAAGCTCGCAGAGCCATCCCATGGTCCACTGTGAGGCCACTGGTTGGACTAAGAGCTAGTCGTGCAGCAACACATAAGTTTTTTTCTAATGCTTTCCAAACTTTGTACTCAAATACGCTACCTACTTACCCCCTGACCTCTCTCATTCTATTTTTCTATCTCTGGACCTCTGTTCGTCTTTTTCAACCCTTATACTGCATGGATCTACACTTGATGGCTGTTGAGCAACACTGTACATCTAGGTGTTTAATTATTCTCTAGGCTCAGAGGGACTTAAAGACAATAGAGATTGGATTGAGAGGCTTATTGTTTTGGGTATAAATCGCTTATCAGTGGCTTATTAGACTGGTCGGTAACTGCACAAAAAGAAAGAGTGACAACACCCATCAAAACTTGTGAACATCTAGAGTCTGCCAGCTACAGAGGTCTAGGTTGGTTATATCTGAAAACCTATAATCGTGTTTAGTATTAATCTTGCTCCCATTTTCAAATGGGCAGAACAAGAAACTCAAGAAAAATGTCAAATCAGGAAACAACATCCCCCACCCAATGTAAACAGACAATGGAACAGTCACTGGCAAACCTAGAGGAGAGTCTTCCAAGTGCTATACAAATGCAATTGATAAACATCATTAATGAAAAATGTGAAAATGTAAAGAAAGAGATAAGGGAGGAAGCCATAGCTGAACAAGAGGAAACCATAAGCAAGGTGATAAGTGAAAAAGAAGAAGCCATAAAGGAGGCCATAATAAAGGTTTTTCAAAGAAAGATGGATGAATTCATAGAATCCACAAATAAAACGGTGACTGAACTCCAGGAAATGTTCAAAGAAAGTAAAGCTACTGAGTTAACCACTCAAATGGAAATCAAGGAGATAAAGAAATCCATACATGATCTAAAACAAGAGATGCAAGGCATCAAAAATGAGCAATTAGAAGCAAGGGAGATGAAAAATAAAGTAGATAGCTTTGATAGCAGGTTAGACAATGCAGAGGAGAGAATTTCCGGGGCTGAAGATAATTTAGTTATTCTAGAGAAAGAACAGAAAATGAGTCAATCCAAATCTAGGAAAAATGAGAGAGCGCTTCAGGAGGTCCAAGATACAATTAGGAAGCCTAATTTAAGGCTAATAGGTATTGAGGAGGGCGTGGAGAAAGAGGTCAATGGTATTGGAAATATACTTCAGGGAATCATCTCAGAGAATTTCCCAAACATCCAGAAAGGGCAGGCCCATCCAGATACAAGAAGCTTTTAGAACCCCAAACAGACCTGACCAGAAAAGAACATCCCACCGCCACATCGTAATCCGAACTGGATCAACAGAAACCAAAAAAAGGATCCTAAAGGCAGCCATGGAAAAAGGTTCAGTAACCTATAAAGGAAAACCAATCAGAATAACCCCAGATTTCTCAGCAGAGACCATGTAGGCACGAAGTGACTGGAAGCATATATGTCATGCCCTTAGGTCAAATAACTACCAACCAAGAATCCTGTACTCAGATAAGCTCTCATTCATAACTGAGGGAACAATAAAAACATTCCATTCCAGGGAAAAGCTGCAACAATATGTCGCAACAAAACCAACACTACAGAGAATTCTCAACGATGCTCTATACACTGAAAACCAAAATAAATGCAATATAGGGAAAGAAATGGCACCTAAACAGCATAGCATCTAAGGACCACAAGAACTGTCAAGACACAGGCCCTACTAAAAGCTTTTAAAAATGGTAGGAACTAATAAATATCTCTCAATCCTAACTGTCAATATCAATAGACTTAACTCTCCAATTTAACGGCATAGGCTGTCTAGTTGGATCAAAAAGCAAGAGCCATCGTTCTGCTGTCTTCAAGAGACACATCTTACCCAAAAAAACAATCATCTTTTGAAGTGAGAGGTTGGAATAAACTCTATCAAGCTAACGGCCCCCATAAACAGGCTTGAGTTGCCATCCTCATATCAGATAAAATAGACTTCAAAGTAAAATTAGTAAAAAAAAAAGAGAAAGAAGTTTACTACATACTACTAAAGGGATCTTTCATCCAGGAAGACATAACGATCCTAAATATTTACACACCCAATCCCGGAGCTGCAAACTTCATCAAGCAAACTTTACTTACACTGAAACCATACCTAGATCGAAATACAGTGATTGCTGGTGAGTTTAACACAGCACTCTCACCTATGGACAGATCAACAAGGCAAAAACTCAACAGAGAAACCTTAGAACTGAACAACTATATAGACCAAGTAGATCTAACAGACATCTGCAGAATATTCCACCCAGTAACAACACAATATACGTTTTTCTCAGCAGCACTTGGAACATTTTAGGCCATAAAACAAACCTGGACAGATTCAGAAACACTGAAATTATTCCATGCACACTCTCAGACCATAAAGGCATCAAATTGGAACTGAACACACATCTCCACCAACGAAAACCCTGTAACTCATGGAGACTGAACAACACATTGTTGAATCAAAAACAATGGGTAATCGAAGAGATCAGAACAGATATCCAACTGTTTATGAAATTTAACAATAAGGAGCACACAAATATCAACTCCTTAGGGACACAACAAAGGCAGTACTCAGAGGAAAATTTATAGCGCTGAGTGCCTACAACAGCAAGTTGGAAAAATGGCAAACCAACTAGTTAATGTCGCACCTTAACCTCCTGGAAAAAGAGCAACAAACCAACCCTAAACCCATTAGGAGAAAGCAAATTATTAAAATCAAAGCAGAATTAAATGATATGGAATAAAAAAAATAGAGAAAGAATCGACAAAACAAGGAGTTGGTTCTTTGAAAGAATTAACAAAATTGACAAGCCCTTAGCAAATCTTACCAAAAAAGAAGAGAGCATATCGAAATAAACAAAATCGCAGATGGAAATGGTAATATCACGACAGAAACTACCAAGATCCAGAATATCATGAGGGAATACTTCTCAAACCTTTATGCCTACAAATTTGAGAATCTAGATGAAAGGGATGAATTCCTAGCCAATATTAACATACCCACATTGAACCAAGAAGAACTAAGCCAACTCAGCAGGCCTATTTCAAACTCTGAAATAGAAATGGAAATTAGACAACTTCCACCTAAGAAAATCCCAGGGCCAGATGGATTCACAGATGAGTTCTATAAGGTCTTCAATGCAGAGATCACACCAATATTCCTCAAGGTGTTCAACGAAATAGAAAATGAAGGTTCCTTACCAAACTCATTCTATGAAGCCAGTATAACCCTCATCCCCAAACCAGACAGATATTCATCAAAGAAAGAGAACTATAGACCTATATCTTTGATGAACATCGATGCAAAACTTCTCAACAAAATACTGGCCAACCGTCTACAACAACTCATCAAAAAAATTATACACTATGATCAAACTAGATTCATCACAGGGAGGCAAAGCTGGTTCAACATACGCAAATCAATTAATATAATTCAACACATCAACAGGAGCAAGGACAAAAATCACATTATTGTCTCAATAGGCGCGGAAAAGTCATTTGACAAGATCCAACACCCCTTTATGTTAAAAGCTCTGGAGAGACTACGTATCCATGGAACATTCCTCAATGTAATAAAGGCTGTGTATGAGAAACCTACAGCTAGTATTACACTTAATAGTGAAAATCTAAAATCAGGAATGAGACAAGGATGCCCACTCTCTCCACTCCTCTTTAACGTAGTACTAGAATTCCTAGCCAGTGCAATAAGGCAAGAAGCAAGCATAAAGGGGATCCAAGTAGGGAAAGAGGAAATAAAACTATCCCTCTTTGCAGATGACATGATTCTGTATTTAAAGAATCCTATAGACTCTACTCCCAAGCTCCTTGAGCTGATTCAAATCTTTGGAAGTGTAGCAGGCTATAAAATCAACCCTCAAAATCAACTGCCTTCCTTTATGCCAACAGTGAGAGGGACTAGGCAATAATGAGGACAGGAACTCCTTTCACAATAGCCTCAAAGAAAATAAAGTACCTAGGAATTAGCTTAACTAAGAATGTAAAGGACCTTTTTGACGAAAACTTTAAAACCCTAAAAAGGAAATTCAAGCAGAACTAAGGAAATGGAACAATCTCCCATCCTCCTGAATTGGAAGAATCAACATTGTGAGAATGACAATCTTGCCAAGAGCTATCTACAAATTCAACGCAATACCCATCAATATCCCAATGGCATTCTTTAAAGAAATAGAAGAGGCAATTCAAATTTCATATGGAATAATAAAAGACCCCGTATAGCCAAAACACTTCTTAGCAGAAAGAACAGCGCTGGAGGAATTGCAATCCCAATCTTTAGACTCTATTACAGAGCTATAATTATCAAAACAGCTTGGCACTGGCACAAGAACAGGCCTGAAGACCCATGGAATAGAACTGAAGACCAAGATATTAAACCACAGACCTATGGCCACCTAATCTTTGACAAGGGAGCCAAAAAAATAGAATGGAAGAAAGACAGTCTCTTCAACAAGTTGTGCTGGCAGAACTGGTTAAGCACCTGCAGAAAACTAAATTTGGATCCTTCTTTGTCACCTTGCACTACAATTAACTCTAAATGGATCAAAGACCTGGAGGTAAAAGCTGACACACTGAAAAGTTTACAGGAAGGAATAGGAGATACACTAGTCCTCCTTGGCACAGGTCGAAACTTTCTTAATAAGGACCAAGAAACACAACAAATCAGAAAAAGTCTGGATAGGTGGGACTGCATTAAACTGCAGAGATTTTGTATGGCAAAGGACATAGCTAGTAAATTAATTAGGAAGCCTACAGAGTGGGAGAAGATCTTCACCAAACAAACAACGGACAAAGGCCTCATATCTAAAATATATCAACAACTCAAAAAATTGAATCACTCCAAAACTAATCTCCAAAGTGACAACCATCCCATTAAAAAAGGGCCACAGACTTAAAGAGAGTCTTTTCTGAAGAAGAAACAAAACTGTACTATAGACACATGAAGAAATGCTCAACATCTCTGGTCATAAAAGAAATGCAAATCAAAACAACTCTAAGATTCTGCCTCACTCCAGTTAGAATGGCCAGGATCAGGAAAACGAATAATAACAGATGCTGGAGGGGATGTGGCCAGGAGGGATCACTACTACACTGTTGGTGGGAGTGCAGACTCGTTCAACCACTATGGAAAGCAGTGTGGCAGTGCCTCAAAACGCTAAACATAGAACTCCCCTATGAGCCAGCAATTCCACTACTTGGCATTTACCTAACCATTCAGAAACAAGGGCATACTAAACCCACTAGCACAACAATGTTCATTGCAGCACTATTCACCATAGCAAAGATATGGAACCAACCCAGATGTCCCTCAGTTGATGAGTGGTTCAACAGGTTGTGGTATTTGTACACTATCGAATTCTATGCTGCTGTCGGAAAGAATGACATCGCCCCATTTGATAGGAAATGGAAAGACTTAGAAAAAATCATATTAAGTGAAGTAGGCCAGACTCAAAGGAACTTATGCTCAATGGTTTCATAATCAGTAGAAACCTTGGGCTCTACTAGCAGAGATCTGCAATAGAGCAAAAGGCCATATATACTGCCATATAACATGAAACTAATTGAAAGGACCTCCAGGATATCGAAACAAAAGCCATGTAACAAGTGATTGTTGTCCCTAATGTACTATGTTGTCTCTCATCTCCTTTGCTGTCCCTTGGTTATCCCATATTGGTATAGTATCTCACTTTGTTATGTGATATATTGAACTTATTTGTATTTGGGTATTTGAAATTTGATAGGGAAGGGGGGAAAACCAAGACGGGTGGGGGGTGTGGGGTTGGAGGGAAATGGGTACCAAGACATGTGAAAGGGTATCAATGTATGTGAATTAATGCACCTTCTATCTGGAAAATATCATGTAACCCTTTTACTAATTACAATAAAATTTTTTAAAATAAATAAACTTGTAGTGTGTGGGGAGGATGATGCGGTCAAATACATTTCTTCTTAGAAATATACCTCATCTGGTTGCCCTGGCTTTTCCTGGCCTTCTACTTAGAGAAAGGCCTGTTATACTGGATTTGTGGCTTGGCAATGATCTAGCATGTACATCTTCGAGTAAGACATCGACAACTTCCATGCCTGAGACTAGAGTTTCCTGACCTTTGGCAACAGCACAGCAACATCTTTCTTCCTCCTGAGCCACAGGCCAAGTGAGCTGGCTTGAGTTGGTTGTTAGTTACAGTGGCTTGGTTACCAGGGTTCCATATTCTGTTCCATTGTGAGTGAGGCAGGGTCACCTTTCAGGGGCCAATGACCAAAGATCCTTGCTCACAGAAGACCTCACCAAAGACATACTGGAGGCTGAATCTCTCCTCCAATCTCACAATATACATGTGGATGTAGTAAACAGCACACCTTATTTGTCCAATCCCAATGTCTTCCACTAGGCCCAACTACCAGTCTGGTCTCAGGCTCAAGGAGCCTTTCTTAGGTAAGATCCAAACTTAAGGGTCAATATTGCCCTCATCCTTTACAAAACATTTGCTTCACAGTGCCTTCTCTGCCTGCATTTTGCCCCTTGTCGAATTTTTTTTTTGTTTTTGCTAGTCTTGGGACTTGACCTCAGAGTGTGAACATTGTTCTTGGGCTTTCTTTAGGCTTTAGCTGTCCCACCGAGCCAACTTGCAGCACAACTTGCAGCGTTTTCTATGTATGTGGTAATGAGGAATCAAACCTGAGTCTTTTTGCGTGGTAGCCAAGGACTCTACCACTAGGTCAAACACACAGGGCATCTTGCACATATTTTTGACGTCAATCTACTAGGATATTATTAGGTTTCTGTATCCTAATCAATTTTTCATGATGATTAGTTTTGCTGTCATGTGTAAAGAATCCAAGAGGGAAAAACACAGAATTAGTGAAATTTTAAAAAAAGCATTACACACATAGATAAGTGTTCATTCTTTGTAGGGAAAGGATATTTTGATATGATGATGATGACTTTATAATTACTATGTATGGATTGAGCCTTTGGCATAATGGTAGAGTGCTTGCCTAGCATCCATGAAGATTGCTCATTATCACATAGATAGAAAATCTAGATGTGGCACTATGGCTCAAGTGGCAGAGGGCTAGACTTGAGAAAACCCGAGGACAGTGCTCAGGCCCTGAATTCAAGCCCCAAGCCTGGCAGAAAGATAAAAGAAAATAAAAATGCTTTTACGAGCTAATTCACTCACAGCATTTGCTTCTGAAATCTTCGCTTCTGCATCTTGTGAAATACCCCTTTACCTCAACGTAGACAAGAAAATCAGATCCATCCCATGGTCCACTGTGAGGCCACTGGTTGGGATAAGAGCTAGTCGTGCAGCAACACATAAGTTCTATTCTAATACTTTCCAAACTTTGTACTCAAATATGCTACCTACTTACCAACTCAGGTCAGTTATCCTTATGGTATACCTTTTCTTCATTGCTACAATATTCTTACACTCCTACATTAATCCTCTTGTACATCCCCTGACCTCTCTCATTCCTTTTTTCTATCTCTGGACCTCTGCTCGTCTTTCACCCTTTATACTGCACGGATCTACACTTGATGGCTGTTGAGCAATATTGTATATGTAGCTGGTTAATTATTCTCTAGGCTCAGAGGGACTTAAAGACATTACAGATTGGATTGAGAGGCTTATTGTTTTGGGTATAATCCGCTTATCAGTGGTTGTATTAGACTGGTCTGTAAGTTCACAAAAAGAAAGAGTGATAATACCAATCAAAACTTGTGAACATCTAGTGTCTGCCAGTTACAGAGGTCTAGGTTGGTTATATCTGAAAAACTATAATCGTATTTAGTAGTAATCTTGCTCCCATTTTCAAATGGGCAAAGGGTAGTGTTGATTCATTTCTCAAAATACAGATAACTTGCATTCACAGGGCCATGCTTAATAAGAAGGGCATCTTCAAGGAATCAGATCCCTGCAGCTGTTTCTAACTATTTTTGAGACTTATTTTTCTTTTGCCAGGCCTGGGGATTGAACTAAGGGGCCTGGGCACTGTCCTTGGACTTTCTGAAGGCTAGTGCTCTACCACTTGAACCACAGAATCACTTTTGGCTTTGTCTGTGTATGTGGGTACCCAGGACTCAAACCCAGGGCTTTGTGCATGTTAGGAAAGCACTCTACCACTTGGCAAAAGTCTTCTTTTTAAGTTTCATTTTTTAATGTATTAGTGTGTGACAACACACATACACACACACACACGTGACTGTATGTATAAGTGTAAAGGCATAAACACATGAATACATGCATGGTTATATTCATATGTGTGTGTTTGTGTGGTTAAAACTCTCTAACTGAAAACAAGTGTAGTGATACAACCTTGCCTTTTGTCTAATTAAAGCTCATGTTAGCTTTAGCTATCAACAGAGTACTTTAAGAACAAAGATCACACAAGATGAAACACTTGCTTCCACATTCTGGAAATCCTTTCACTAAGCCTCATCCTAGATTACTATATCTAGGTTTTGCAATATTGTAATCTTCTAGGAGAGTCCTAGATCCCTACTAACTATTACAAAGAGGGAAAACATTGAGCCTATGCTTTTGTTTCTGGATTACTTCACTTAATATGAATTTTTCTAAGTCTTTCCATTTCTTTACAAATGGATCACTACTACACTGTTGGTGGGAGTGCAAACTCGTTCAAACACTATGGAAAGCAGTGTGGCAGTGCCTCAAAAGGCTAAACATAGAACTCCCATATGACCCAGCAATTCCACTACTTGACATTTACCCAAAAATCCAGAAACAAGGGCATATTAAACCCACTAGCACAAAAATGTTCATTGCAGCACTATTCACCATAGCAAAGATATGGAACCAACCCAGATGTCCCTCAGTTGATGAGTGGATCAACAAGTTGTGGTATTTGTACCTAATGGAATTCTATGCTGCTCTCAGAAAGAATGAAATCGCCCCATTTGTCAGGAAATGGAAAGACTTAGAACAAATCATATTAAGTGAAGTAAGCCAGACTCAAAGGAACTTAGGCTCATTCATGTCAAATGAATGTTTTCACTCTGTTGTATACATGTTTATTCCAGCAATTACTAACGTATTTTAACATGTATTAACTTAAATACAAGAGTTTTAAATCATAAACGCTCCATTTTTATCAAAGAATACTTTAGAATACTAAGAAAACAGAGACATTGCATATGTTCATTTCCTATTGCCCAGAATATCCTTTCAACATAGCAACTCCTGTGAGTTAAGTTTTGTACATCCATAACACATGCAAGGAATGGCTACGGGCTCTATTTTATATTGTCCTGGGAAGTATAAGCCTTAACATGAAAACTTTTGGATGAGGGGTTTGGGTAATGCACACGAGGCTGAGAATGACTGTGGGAGCATGAAGAGGTATACAAATATTTTGTTGGGATATTGGAAATGGCAATAAATAATATGTGTGTTAGTCATTGTGAGTAAAAATAGAGCTTATAGGAAGCTCTGCCTGAATATAATGAAGCCATAAAATAATACTGAACATGTGTGGTAATACTGTGTAATGTTTACTTTTATACTAAACAATATTGACTTGTTAGAACTATCTCTATGTGGAGATTTTGTAATTTTCTTTTAAGTACTGAAAAGGGATTAATGGTTATTTGACTTACTCAACAGATATGGAGAAGCGCATACAGTGCTCAGATCATCAGTACTCCAACACAGAGAGAAACCAGTGCCTCCAACGGATGGCAAGTTTCCTGGCTTATGGAGAGCCTTTGGGGATGGCTTTGGTTTGCTTGGCTCTTTGTTTATGTACACTCACATCTGTCGTTCTCGGAGTATTTGTAAAACATCAGAACACCTCCATTGTCAAGGCTAATGACAAGGCTCTCAGCCATATTCTGCTCATCGCACTCTTCCTGTTTTCTCTGTTCCTTGCTCTTTATTGGTCGTCCCAACACAGTCACCTGCATTCTACCGCAAACCACATTTGGATTTGCATTCACTGTAGCCATTTTTGCTGTCTTGGCCAAAACTGTTACTGTGGTTCTGGCCTTCAAAGTCACTTTCCCAGGGAAAATGATGAAGTGGCTGCTTGTATCTGGGGCTCCTAACTTCACCATTCCCATCTGTACTTTGATCCAAGTGATGTTCTGTGTATTCTGACTGGGGACTTCTCCTCCCTTCATTGACACAGATGTACACTCTGAACGTGGCCACATTATCATCCTGTGTAACAAGGGTTCCCTCACTGCTTTCTACTGTGTCTTGGATATCTTGTTTTCCTTGCCTTGGCCAGCTTTATTGTGGCTTTCCTGGCCAGGAACCTTCCCGACACCTTCAATGAAGCCAAGTTCCTAACCTTCAGCATGCTGGTGTTCTGCAGTGTCTGGATCACTTTCTTACCTGTCTACCACAGTGCCAAGGGGAAAGTCATGGTGGCTATAGAGGTGTTCTACATCTTGGCTTCCAGTGCAGGGTTCCTAGGCTGAATTTTTGCCCCAAGTGCTATATTCTCTTGTTACGGCCAGATAAAAATTTCCTTCATGGATTCCAGGACAAAAGATGCAGTGGGAGAAATAAACCAACTTAAGATTGAACTTATATGATAAACTGTATTAACACTGGGCTCATATGGCAGGGTATAATGACTCACACCTGTAATCATAGCTACTCAGGAGGCTGAGATCTGAGGATCAAGGTTCAAAGCCAGCCACAGCACAAAAGGACCTGGCACTCTTAGCTCCAATTAGCCTCTAGAAAAAAAGGAAGTGGGGCTTGGCTTAAGGGTAGGGTGTTAGCCTTGAGCTGAAGAGCTCAGGGAGAATGCCCAGGCCCAGGGATACTACAGTAGCCTTAAGCTGCAGAGCTCAAGGACAGCATCCAGGCTGAGTTCAAGCCCCATGACCCACAATAAAAAAAGATTGAACTTACATATCTGGTCAAATATGTAGAAGGTTGAGACTAAATTCTCCATTTCATTTTGTCCATTAGATATTAGTTTATACAGTTGGAATCAAATCAGTGAGTAAATGACTTATTCATTGCTCTTTAATAGTATAGTCACAAATTGTAGTCAGAGCTCATACGTTAAAATTTCATTGTGCATATTTCTGGAACTTTCTATTTATTCTGTACTTATCAGTAATCTCCATTAGTGTATTTTTATTGTCCCTAGTTTTCTAAATGTGTTTTCTTAGCCATTGGCCTAAAATTTTCTTTATCCTGCCCGTTCTGGATCTTGAACTTAAAGCCTGGTTACTGAGCCTAAGCAGTAGGGGCAGTATGGTTTATTGTTTATTTGGTTTTGATTTTTGAATCAGTGATAGTAGTTTACCACTTGAGTGACTGCTCCACTTTTAGCTTTGGGGTTGTTACCTGTATATAATATTATTTGACTTTCTTTCCTTTAAGCCATGATCACCAGATCTTGGCTCCCCTGTGGCTCTGTTTATGGATATATTTCGTTGTTGCTGTTGTTGTTGTTGTTGTTGCCAGTCCTGGGTGTGAAATCAGGGTCTGACCACTGTCCCTGGACATTTTCAAGGCTAGCATTCTACCACTGGAACCATAGCACCACTGCCAACTTTTCTGTGTATGTGGTATCATGGAATCAAACCCAGGGCTTTGTGTATGCTAGGCAAGCACACCTTATCACTAGGCCACACTCCCAGCCCATTTTTATGCTTTAAAGTACATTATTTTACTGCCTGTTCATCATTACTGTTCTTAATCACAACTCATTAATATTTTACTCTTAAAAATGTTTCCTGTTTTCATAAACTCATTAGAGCATATTGTGCTTAATACATGTATATTTCTAGTCATATGTCTGCCTATTTCCATATTCCCCATTTTAATTTAGTTGGATCATGTCCTGCATCCTCTCTGATTTCATTGCCTCTCTTTTTCCTTTTATATCCTTTCTTTCTCCTCTCTCTCTTTCTCTCTCTCTGTCTCTCTCACTCTCTGTCTCTCTCTCTCTCTCTGTCTCTGACTCTCTCTGTCTCTCTCTTTCTCTCCCTCTCCCCCCATGGTATTTTACAGAGATGAAGTGAACATTCACTGATAAGTACAGAGATTTGGGTGTTCTGTGTACCCTGAAAGCTCCATAGCATGATCAACTTATCTTTATTTGAGGCACAAATTCTAAGTGAAATTCTGGGGCTGGGAGTTTGGCCTAGTAGTAGAGTCCTTGCCTAGCATGCACCAAGATCCAGGTTTGCTTCCTCAGTACTCCATACACAAATGCCAAAAGTGATGCTGTGGCTGAAGTGGTAGAGCTCTATCTTTGAGAAAGCCCAAGGAGAGTCACAGGCCCTGAGAAATTAATCAATTCCACTACAGCTACTTACGGAAGAGTGAAATAAAGTAAAACATGTCCTAACAAAAGTAAGTTACATGGGCAGGGATATTGGACTAGTGGTAAGAGTGCTTGCATAGCATACACAAAGACCCAGGTGAATTCCTTGGTACAATATATATAGAAAAAATGCTGGAAATGGTGCAATGGCTCCAGTGGTTCAGCTCCAGCCTTGAGAAAGGCCAAGGACAGTGCTCAGACCTCAACTTCAAGGCACAGGTCTGGCAAAATTAGTAAGTTACACATCATACAGATAATGTGGAAGTAAATACTACATTCTGGCATTCTTCTTTTGAAGTACCATGACACACATTCTTTCAGTTGTTCATAATGAACCTGCATTTAATGTCTACTGAAAAATGTCTTCTAACCTATTGTGAATCAGTTCTTCCACATAAAAGGAAGGAAAGGTGAAAGGAAGGAGGTGATATGTACTTTCTTTCCTTAAACCAAGGTTATCACCTAGTCCTGTAAAAGTAAAACTGTTGCATTTTTTTTCTTAGATGAGAGACATGAAATGCTTGTGTAAAACTTTGGGAGGAGATACGTTATAATAACCTATGAAGCCGAGCCTTGAAAATACATTGTATTCACTCTCCACATTGCAATAACAGTAAAATTGTAGTAAAGATTTGTTGAGAATATTTAATTCAGATGTAGAAATTCCTTTGACAAAGAAACCTAAGACTTTTACAGCTAGCTGAAAGCTAGAGAAAGAATTCTTGAAGTTATGGCCTAAGTTTTGATACATAGTTTACATGGGATTTCAAACTTACGGCATATGAATCTTAAATATTGGTCCGATACAGACTCAAAGATCTCTGATTTTTAATAAAATAGATTTGTAATAAGGGAATAAGAACAAAGAACTTGTAGAATGTTATCACAGTGACAGTGACAATTCCCTAACTACTTCTGACACTGGGGGAAGAGATAAAGAACCCATAATGAAACTTTGGAATTTTACCTACATTCTGCTGTAAAACAAACAGATTTCAAAAATGTCTGACATCCTCAAAATGTTCTAAAACCAAAGATTCCTACATTGGAAAAAAGTGATCCTGAAATCAGAACATATGTCATTTTACCATTCAAATGTCTGCTTTTAATGACAATGAAGTCATGAGGTATGAAAATAAAATGCAAATATTAATAGGTGAGTAATGATAAAGATTATTTATGGAAATTAACAATTTCTGACAATTCTAACACCTAAGACTTACTGAAAGCAGTTTCTAGTACTGTCACTATTGTGATTAAGTTACTCAGAGAAACTAAAATAAGGAAAAAGACCCTTAGGAACAAGAGGCACACATATATATTTGTATAATATGAGTAAATTTTAAAAGATAATCAAAAGGACCACAAATAAATTATGTTTTTATAAATTATCTTACATAAAGCTATTACTACATTTTTTCAATGTTGCAATACAGAAAAAGAAATATATACACATGTGCAAGAGTTTACATCCATTGAGCTCCCAAATAAACTTTTTCTGCATGATCAGATTAGAAACAAAAATTTCTCAGAAATCCATAAGAGCTGATAAAGGTATAAGAAATTAAATTCCCTGGTATCAGTGGATCTCACCTGTACTCTAAAATACACGGGAAGCTAAGATGTGAAAATCAAGCTTCAAATTCAGCCTGTGAAGGAAACACAGAATAAAAAACTAATCAGAAAAAGCCAGAATTGGTGTTGTGGTTCCATCTGTACAGTGCTACTTTCAAGCAAAAGAAGCTCAGCATTCAGGCCATAAGTTCAAGTTCCAGGACCAAGAAGGAAAAGAAAGAAAGAAAAAGGAAGGAAGAATGGAAGAAAGAAAGAAAGAAAGAAAGAAAGAAAGAAAGAAAGAAAAAAGAAAGAAAGGAGGAAGGGAGGGAGGGAGGGAAGGAAGGAAGGAAGGAAGGAAGGAAGGAAGGAAGGAAGGAAGGAAGGAAGGAAGGGAAAAGGAGAGAGAATGAGAGAGAGAGATATGGAGGGATTGAAGAAGGAAGGAAGGAAAGTAATCTATCCCTTGATTGTATCTTTCACAGTCTAAAGAGTAACTCAATAACTTTCCCAGCCACTGAAGGTGATGTTCTTCAATATTATTTTTCATCCAGATTTTCTGTTCATAAATCTGTGGTGTTTTCTGAAAAATCTTCAATTAAATTCAAATATTTTTATTCCTTTTAATGGTGCAAAGTTTCTTTATTAGAAATTTGGATCATCTCAAAACAAATACAATCAAGTTTCAGGGATGTCTTCTTGAAAGAAAAATTGAACAGTAGTCTGTCAATGGCTCCACGTATTGGTAAGGGGATAGAGATCTGAGAATGGCAGTTCAAAGTCATATAATGTAGGAAAATTCATAACATGTTAGTCTAGAGTTAACTACAAAAAAGCTTAAGGTGGAATAGTGGTTCAAGTAGTAGAGCATTATCCTGGAGGCAAACACCTAAGAGACATCTGACAGGATCTGAAATTAAGATCCTCCAATGGTACATATACTCACATGCAACTTCACCTGTGTGTGCATGCACAAGCATATGTTTGTGTGAGCACAAACACACACACACACATACACACACAAATAGAAAAAGAAAACAAGTTCCTTCACCTTTATTATTTCAATATGGCACTGCAATGAGACACACATTATGACCCCATACATGTCCCAACATCAATACCATTATTTTGTCCAGTTCTGTCCACTTATCAATTCAGTTGCATCAACTAGTACGGTATTCATGAAAATACTTTCTTGACACACTGTGTGACTATATCTATCAAAAGTAACTTTATCCCTAGGGTTTCACTATTTTTGGTCATGAGGAGAGAATGACCTACAAACATGTTTTCCAAATTGTGATTTTTCTTTGGAAAATCTGATTTTCTCAGATGCATAATCTCAGGAAAGAAAGTTTTACACATTTCTACAGAGGATTTCAGGAAACTTATATGAGAAAAACTGGGTTAGATTGACCATCTCTATCATATAGATGACATATACACAAATACAATATATTTGGATAAACCTGGAGGAGAAAAATTAGCTTCATGCAAAGTAAAATTTCAGCTTGGCAGAGGCTTCAGTGATAATTCCTTTCAACATTTCTGTTTATTCTTCTTCAGTTTCTTCTCCTTATCAGGTTGTTGAGTTGCAATGTCTGCTTTTCCACAATGAAGCACATGGCAGACATGGATGGAGATGTGATAAGTGCTGTATTTCCCCTCTCTGTAATTTGGAAACAGATCATAGTAAAAGTGATTCATTTAATAATGAAGAAAAGAGCATATGTAATGTACCATTTTATTTGCATTAAAAGTTTGTTCTGAACATGATCAATGGGTGAGGGAACTCTGTGTATTCACATTAGTGCTCCTTATCCTAACCTCCAAAGTCCTACTGCACCACAATCACTCAAATTCAGATGGCAATTTTTGCTGAGTCATTTGCATCCTATTAAGAAACTTACTTACCTCCAGGATATTGAAACAAAAGTCATATAATGAATGATTGTTGTCCTTATGTACTATGTTGTCTCTCATCTCCTTTGCTGTCCCTTGGTTTTCTCATATTGGTATAGTATCTCACTTTGTTATCTGATATATTGAATTTATTTGTATTTGGATATTTGAAATCTGATAGGGAAGGAGGGAAAACCAAGACGGATGGGGGGTTTAGGGGGGGAGGGAAATGGGTATCAAGACATGTGAAATGGTATGAATGTATGTGAATTAATGCACCTTCTATCTGGCAAATATCATGTAACCCTTTTACTAATTACAATAAAAAAATGAAAAAAAAGAAACTCATGACTTTATCTTGAAATATTTTCTCTTTTTTTCCTACTAGTTTCAAATTTAAAGAGTGAAGGGTAGTGTTGATTCATTTCTCAAAATACAGATAACTTGTATTCACAGGGCCATGCTTAATAAGAAGGGCATCTTCAAGGAATCAGATGCCTGCAGCTGTTTCTAACTATTTTTGAGACTTTTTTTTCTTTTGCCAGGCCTGGGGATTGAACTAAGGGGCCTGGGCACTGTCCTTGGACTTTCTGAAGGCTAGTGCTCTACCACTTGAACCACAGAATCACTTTTGTCTTCGTCTGTGTATGTGGGTACCCAGGACTCAAACCCAGGGCTTTGTGCATGTTAGGAAAGCACTGTACCACTTGGCACAAGTCTTCTTTTTAAGTTTCACTTTTTAATGTATTAGTGTGTGACAACACACATACACACGCACACACACACATGACTGTATGTATAAGTGTAAAGGCATAAACACATGCATACATGCATGGTTACATTCATATGTGTGTATTTGTGTGGTTAAAACTCCCTAACTGAAAACAAGTGTAGTGATACAACCTTGCCTTTTGTCTAATTAAAGCTCATGTTAGCTTTAGCTATCAACACAGTACTTTAAGAACAAAGATCACACAAGATGAAACACTTGCTTCCACATTCGGGAAATCCTTTCACTAAGCCTCATCCTAGATTACTATATGTAGGTTTTGCAATATTGTAATCTTCTTCTAGGAGAGTCCTAGATCCCTACTAACTATTACAAAGAGGGAAAACATAGAGCCTATGCTCCTTTTTGTCTGGATTACTTCACTTAATATGAATTTTTCTAAGTCTTTCCATTTCTTTACAGATGGTTCACTACTACACTGTTGGTGGGAGTGCAAACTCGTTCAAACACTATGGAAAGCAGTGTGGCAGTGCCTCAAAAGGCTAAACATAGAACTCCCATATGACCCAGCAATTCCACTACTTGACATTTACCCAACAATCCAGAAACAAGGGCATACTAAATCCACTAGCACAACAATGTTCATTGCAGCACTGTTCACCATAGCAAAGATATGGAACCAACCCAGATGTCCCTCAGTTGATGAGTGGATCAACAAGTTGTGGTATTTGTACACAATGGAATTCTATGCTGCTGTCAGAAAGAATGACATCGCCCCATTTGTTAGGAAATGGAAAGACTTAGAACAAATCATATTAAGTGAAGTAAGCCAGACTCAAAGGAACTTAGGCTCAATGGTTTCCCTCATTCGTCATAATCAGTAGAAACCTTGGGCTCTACTAGCAGACATTTGCAATACAGCAAAAGGCCATATATAAGGCCATATAATGTGAAGCTAATTGAAAGGACCTCCAGGATATTGAAACAAAAGCCACATAATGAATGATTGTTGTCCTTAATGTACTATGTTGTCTCTCATCTTTTTTACTGTCCCTGGGTTATCCCATATTGGTATAGTATCTCACTTTGTTATTTGATATATTGAATTTATTTGAATTTGGATATTTGAAATTTGATAGGGAAGGGGGGAAAACCAAGACGGGTGGGGGGTGTGGGGTTGGAGGGAAATGGGTACCAAGACATGTGAAAGGGTATCAATGTATGTGAATTAATGCACCTTCTATCTGGCAAATATCATGTAACCCTTTTACTAATTACAAGAAAAAAATTAAAAACAAAGAAAGTTGTAATGTTTGGGGAGGTTGATGGGGTCAAATACATTTCTTCTTAGAAATATACCTCATCTGGTTGCCCTGGATTTTTCTGGCCTTCTTAGAGAAAGGCCTGTTATACTGGATTTGTGGCTTGGCAATGATCTAGCATGTACATGTTCGAGTAAGACATCGACAACTTCCATGCCTGAGACTAGAGTTTCCTGACCTTTGGCAACAGCACAGCAACATCTTTCTTCCTCCTGAGCCACAGGCCAAGTGAGCTGGCTTGAGTTGGTTGTTAGTTACAGTGGCTTGGTTACCTGCGTTCCATATTCTGTTCCATTGTGAGGGAGACAGGGTCACCTTTCAGGGGCCAATGACCAAAGATCCTTGCTCACAGAAGAACTCACCAAAGACATACTGGAGGCTGAATCTCTCCTCCAATCTCACAATATACATGTGGATGTAGTAAACAGCACACCTTATTTGTCCAATCCCAATGTCTTCCACTAGGCCCAACTACTCGTCTGGTCTCAGTCTCAAGGGGCCTTTCTTAGGTAAGATCCAAACTTAAGGGTCAATATTGCCCTCATCCTTTACAAAACATTTGCTTCACAGTGCCTTCTCTGCCTGCATTTTGCCCCTTGTCGAATTTTTTTTGTTTTTGCTAGTCTTGGGACTTGACCTAAGCGTGTGAACATTGTCTTGGGCTCTCTTTAGGCTTTAGCTGTCCCACCGAGCCACAGCACCACTTGCAGCGTTTTCTATGTATGTGATAATGAGGAATCAAACCGGAGTCTTTTTGTGTGGTAGCCAAGGTCTCTACCACTAGGTCAAACACACAGGGCATCTTGCACATATTTTTGACGTCAATCTATTAGGATATTATTAGGTTTCTGTATCCTAATCAATTTTTTCCTGATGATTAGCTTTGCTGTCATGTGTAAAAATGCAAGAGGGAAAAACACAGAAGAATTAGTGAAATTTAAAAAAAAGCATTACACACATAGATAAATGTTCATTCTTTGTAGCATAAAGGATATTTTGATATGATGATGATGACTTTATAATTACTATGTCAGGGTTGAGAGTTTGGCATAGTGGTAGAGTGCTTGCCTAGCATCCATGAAGATCTCGGTTTGATTGCCCAGTATCACATAGATAGAAAATCTAGATGTGGCACTGTGGCTCAATTGGCAGAGGGCTAGACTTGAGAAAACCCGAGGACAGTGCTCAGGCCCTGAATTCAAGCCCCAAGACTGGCAGAAAGATAAAAGAAAAATGCTTTTTACGGGCTAATTCACTCACAGCATTTGCTTCTGAAATCTTCGCTTCTGCATCTTGTGAAATACCCCTTTCCCTCAACGTAGACAAGAAAAACAGATCCATCCCATGGTCCACTGTGAGGCCACTGGTTGGGCTAAGAGCTAGTCGTGCAGCAACACATAAGTTTTATTCTAATACTTCCCAAACTTTGTACTCAAATATGCTACCTACTTACCAACTCAGGTCAGTTATCCTTATGCTATACCTTTTCTTCATTACTACAATATTCTTACACTCCTACGTTAATCCTCTTGTACCTCCTCTGACCTCTCTCATTCCTTTTTTCTATCTCTGGACCTCTGCTCGTCTTTCAACCCGTATACTGCACCCATCTACACTTGATGGCTGTTGCACAATATTGTATATGTAGGTGGTTAATTATTCTCTAGGCTCAGATGGACTTAAAGACAATAGAGATTGGATTGAGTGGCTTATTGTTTTGGGTATAATCCGCTTATCAGTGGTTGTATTAGACTGGTCTGTAAGTGCACAAAAAGAAAGAGTGATAATACCAATCAAAACTTGTGAACATCTAGTTTCTGCCAGCTACAGAGGTCTAGGTTGGTTATATCTGAAAAACTATAATCGTATTTAGTAGTAATCTTGCTCCAATTTTCAAATGGGCAGAACAAGAGACTCAAGAAAAATGTCAAATCAAGAAACAACATCCCCCACTCAATGTAAACAGACAATGGAACAGTCACTGGCAAACCTAGAGTAGAGTCTACCAAGTTCTACACAAATGCAATTGATAAACATCATTAAAGGAAAATGTGAAAATATAAAGAAGGAAATAATGGAGGAAGCCATAGCCGAACAAGAGGAAAGCATAAACAAGGTTATAAGTGAAAAAGAAGAAGCCATAAAGATTGCCATAATAAAGGTTTAACAAAGAAATATGGATGAAATCATAGAATCCATAAATAAAAACGTGACCAAACTCCAGCAAATGTCCAAAGAAAATAAAGCTACTGAGCTATCTACTCAAAAGAAAATCAAAGAGATAAAAAATCCATACATGATCTAAAACAAGAGATGCAAGGCATCAAAAATGAGCAATTAGAAGCAAGGGAGATGAAAAATAAAGTAGATAGCTTTACTAGCAGGTTAGACAATGCAGAGGAGAGAATTTCCGGGGCTGAAGATAATTTAGTTATTATAGAGAAAGAACAGAAAATGAGTCAATCCAAATCTAGGAAATATGAGAGAGCGCTTCAGGAGGTCCAAGATACAATTAGGAAGCCTAATTTAAGGCTAGTTGGTATTGAGGAGGGCGTGGAGAAAGAGGTCAATGGTATTGGAAATATACTTCAGGGAATCATCTCAGAGAATTTCCCAAATATCCAGAAGGGCAGGCCCATCCAGCTACGAGAAGCTTTTAGAACCCCAAACATACCTGACCAGAAAAAATCATCCAACCGCCACATTGTGATCCGAACTGCATCAATAGAAACGAAAGAAAAGATCCTAAAGGCAGCCAGGGAAAGGGGATCAGTTACTTATAAAGGCAAACCAATCAGAATAACCACAGATTTCTCAGCAGAGACCATGCAAGCACGAAGTGACTGGAAGCATATATGTCATGCCCTTAAATCAAATAACTACCAACCAAAAATACCGTAGCCAGGTAAGCTCTCATTCCTAACTGAGGGAACAATAAAAACATTCCATTCCAGGGAAAAGCTGCAACAATATGTCGAAACAAAAGCAAGACTACAGAGAATTCTCAACGATGCTCTATACATAGAAAACCAAAATAAATGCAATATAGGGAAAGAAATGGCACCTAAACAGCATACCATCTAAGGACCACAAGAACTGGCAAGACACAGGCCATTCTAAAAGCTTTTAAAAATGGTAGGAACTAATAAATATCTGTCAATCCTAACTCTCAATATCAATGGACTTAACTCTCCAATTAAACGGCATAGGCTGTCTAGCTGGATCAAAAAGCAAGAGCCATCCTTTTGCTATCTTCAAGAGACACATCTTACCCCAAAACAATCATCTTTTGAAAGTGAGAGGTTGGAATAAACTCTATCAAGCTAACTGCCCCCATAAACAGGCTGGAGTTGCCATCCTCATATCAGATACAATAGACTTCAAACTAAAATTAGTAAGAAAAGACAAAGAAGGTTACTACATACCACTAAAGGGATCTTTCCTCCAGGAAGACATAACGATCCTAAATATTTACACACACAATCCCAGAGCTCCAAACTTCATCAAGGAAACTTTACTTACACTGAAACCATACATAGATCGAAATACAGTGATTGTTGGTGAGTTTAACACACCACTCTCACCTATGGACAGATCAACAAGGCAAAAACTCAACATAGAAACCTTAGAACTGAACAACTATATATATCAACTAGATCTAACAGACATCTGCAGAATATTCCACTTAGTAACAACACAATATACGTTTTTCTCAGCAGCACATGGAACATTTTCCAAAATAGACCACATCTTAGGCCATAAAACAAACCTGGACAGATTCAGAAACCCTGAAATTATTCCATGCACACTCTCAGACCATAAAGGCATTAAATTGGAACTGAACACACATCTCCACCAACAAAAACCCTGTAACTCATGGAGACTGAACAACACATTGTTGAATCAAAACCAATGGGTAATCGAAGAGATCAGAACAGATATCCAACTGTTTATGACATTTAACAATAAGGAGCACACAAATATCAACTCCTTACGGACACAACAAAGGCAGTACTCAGAGGAAAATTGATAGCGCTGAGTGCCTACAACAGCAAGTTGGAAAAATGGCAAACCAACTAGTTAATGTCTCACCTTAACCTCCTGGAAAAAGAGCAACAAACCAACCCTAAACCCATTAGGAGAAAGCAAATTATTAAAATCAAAGCAGAATTAAATGTTTTGGAATAAAAAAAAAACTATCGAAAGAATCAACAAAACAAGGAGTTGGTTCTTTGAAAGAATTAACAAAATTGACAAGCCCTTAGCAAATCTTACCAAAAAAGGAAGAGAGCATATCGAAATAAACAAAATCACAGATTAAAATGGTAATATCACGACAGAAATTACCAAGATCCAGAATATCATGACGTAATACTTCTCAAAACTTTCTGCCAACAAATTTGAGAATCTAGAAGAAATGAATGAATTCCTAGACAATATTAACATACCCACACTGAACCAAGAAAAGATAACCCAACTCAACAGGCCTATTTCAACCTCTGAAATTGAAATGGAAATTAGACAACTTCCACTTAAAAAGAGCCCAGGGCCAGATGGATTCACAGCTGAATTCTCTAAGGTCTTCAAAGCAGAGCTCACACCAATACTCCTCAAGCCCTTCAACGAAATTCAAAATGAAGGTTCTTTACCAAACTCATTCTGTGAAGCCAGTATATCCCTCATCCCCAAACCAGACACTGATTCATCAAAGAAAGAGAACTATAGACCCATTTCTATGATGAACATCGATGCAAAACTTCTCAACAAAATACTGGCCAACCGTCTACAACAACTCATCAAAAAAATTATACACTATGATCAAACTGGATTCATCACAGGGAGGCAAAGCTGGTTCAACATACACAAATCAATTAATATAATTCAACACATCAACAGGAGCAAGGACAAAAATCACATGATTGTCTCAATAGATGCGGAAAAGGCATTTGACAAGATCCAAAACCCCTTCATGTTAAAAGATGTGGAGAAACTAGGAATCCATGGAACATTTCTCAATGTAATAAAGGCTGTGTATGAGAAACCCACTGCTAGTATTATACTTAATGGTGAAATCTAAAGCCATTCCCTCTAAAATCAGGAACGAGACAAGGATGCCCACTCTCTCCACTCCTTTTTAACATAGTACTAGAATTTCTAGGCAGTGCAATAAGGCAAGCATAAAGGGGATCCAAGTAGGGAAAGAGGAAATAAAAGTATCCCTCTTTGCAGATGACATGATTCGGTATTTAAAGAATCCTATAGACTCTACTCCCAAGCTCCTTGAGCTGATTCAAAGCTTTGGAATTGTAGCAGGCCATAAAATCAACCCTCACAAATCAACTGCCTTCCTTTACGCCAACAGTGAGAGGAACGAGGCAATAATCAGGAAAGAAACTCCTTTCACAATAGCCTCAAAGAAAATAAAGTACCTAGGAATTAGCTTAACTAAGAATGTAAAGGACCGTTTAGATGAAAACTTTAAAACTCTAAAAAAGGAAATTAAAGCAGAACTAAGGAAACGGAAAAACCTCCCATGCTCTTGGATTGGAAGAATCAACATTGTGAAAATGACAATCTTGCCAAGGGCTATCTACAAATTCAATGCAATACCCATCAACATCCCAATGTCATTCTTTAAAGAAATAGAAGAGGCAATTCAAATTTCACATGGAATAATAAAAGACCCCGTATAGCAAAAACACTTCTTAGCAGAAAGAACAGCGCTGGAGGAATTGCAATTCCAAACCTTAGACTCTATTACAGAGCTATAATTCTCAAAACAGCTTGGTACTGGCACAAGAACAGGCCTGAAGTCCAATGGAATAGAACTGCGGACCCAGATATTATACCACAGACCTATGGCCACCTAATCTTTGACAAGGGAGCCAAAAAATAGAATGGAAGAAAGATAGCCTCTTCAACAAGTTGTGCTGGCAGAACTGGTTAAGCACCTGCAGAAAACTAAAGTTGGATCCTTCTTTGTCACCTTGCACTAGAATTAACTCCAAATGGATCAAAGACCTGGAGGTAAAAGCTGACACACTGAAAAGTTTCCAGGAAGAAATAGGAGATACACTAGGCCTCCTTGGCACAGGTCGTAACTTTCTTAATAAGGAGCAAGAATCACAACAAATCAGAGAAAGGCTGGATAAGCGGGACTGCATTAAACTGCAGAGCTTTTGTATATCAACGGATATAGCTAGTAAACTAATCAGGAAGCCTACAGAGTGGGAGAAGATCTTCACCAACCAAACAACGGACAAAGGCCTGATATCTAAAATATATCAACAACTCAAAAAATTGAATCACTCCAAAACTAACCTCCAAAGTAACACCCATCCCATTAAAAATGGGCCAAGGACTTAAAGAGAGTCTTCTCTGAAGAAGAAACAAAAATGAAGAAATGCTCCACATCTCTGGTCATAAAAGAAATGCAAATCAAAACAACTCTAAGATTCCACCTCACTCCAGTTAAAATGGCCAGGATCAGTTAAACGAATGACAACAGATGCTGGAGGGGATGTGGCCAGGAGGGTTCACTACTACACTGTTGGTGGGAGTGCAAACTCGTTCAGCCACTATGGAAAGCAGTGTGGCAGTGCCTCAAAAGGCTAAACATAGAACTCCCCTACCCAGCAATTCCACTACTTGGCATTGACCCAACAATCCAGAAACAAGGGCATACTAAACCCACTAGCACAACAATGTTCATTGCAGCACTATTCACCATAGCAAAGATATGGAACCAACCCAGATGTCCCTCAGTTGATGAGTGGATCAACAAGTTGTGGTATTTGTACACAATGGAATTCTATGCTGCTGTCAGAAAGAATGACATCGCCCCATTTGTTAGGAAATGGAAAGACTTAGAACAAATCATATTAAGTGAAGTAAGCCAGACTCAAAGGAACTTAGGCTCAGTGGTTTCCCTCATTCGTCATAATCAGTAGAAACCTTGGGCTCTACTAGCAGACATTTGCAATAGAGCAAAAGGCCATATATAAGGCCATATAATGTGAAGCTAATTGAAAGTACCTCAAGGATATTGAAACAAAAGCCACATAATGAATGATTGTTGTCCTTAATGTACTATGTTGTCTCTCATCTCCTTTGCTGTCCCTTGGTTATCCCATTGTGGTATAATATCTCACTTTTTTATCTGATATATTGAATTTATTTGTATTTGGATATTTGAAATTTGATAGGGAAGGGGGGAAAACCAAGACGGGTGGGGGGTGTGGGGTTGGAGGGAAATGGGTACCAAGACATGTGAAAGGGTACCAATGTATGTGAATTAATGCACCTTCTATCTGGCAAATATCATGTAACCCTTTTACTAATTACAATAAAAAAATTAAAAAAAAAGTTGTAGTGTGTGGGGAGGATGATGGGGTCAAATACATTTCTTCTTAGAAATATACCTCATCTGGTTGCCCTGGATTTTCGTGGCCTTCTTCTTAGAGAAAGGCCTGTTATACTGGATTTGTGGCTTGGCAATGAAATAGCATGTACATCTTCGAGTAAGACATCCACAAATTCCATGCCTGACACTCGAGTTTCCTGACTTTTGGCATCAGCACAGCAACATCTTTCTTCCTCCTGAGCCACAGGCCAATGAGCTGGCTTGAGTTGGTTGTTAGTTACAGTGGCTTGGTTACCAGGGTTCCATATTCTGTTCCATTGTGAGGGAGGCAGGGTCACCTTTCAGGGCCCAATGACCAAAGATCCTTGCTCAGAGAAGACCTCACCAAAGATATACTGGAGGCTGAATCTCTCCTCCAATCTCACAATATACATGTGGATGTAGTAAACAGCACACCTTATTTGTCCAATCCCAATGTCTTCCACTAGGCCCAACTACCAGTCTGGTCTCAGGCTCAAGGAGCCTTTCTTAGGTAAGATCCAAACTTAAGGGTCAATATTGCCCTCATCCTTTACAAAACATTTGCTTCACAGTGCCTTCTCTGCCTGCATTTTGCCCCTTGTCGAATTTTTTTTGTTTTTGCTAGTCTTGCGACTTGACCTCAGAGTGTGAACATTGTTCTTGGGCTTTCTTTAGGCTTTAGCTGTCCCACCGAGCCACAGCACCACTTGCAGCGTTTTCTATGTATGTGGTAATGAGGAATCAAACCTGAGTCTTTTTGCGTGGTAGCCAAGGACTCTAACCACTAGGTCAAACACACAGGGCATCTTGCACATATTTTTGACGTCAATCTACAAGGATATTATTAGGTTTCTCTATCCTAATCAATTTTTTCCTGATGATTAGCTTTGCTGTCATGTGTAAAAAATGCAAGAGGGAAAAACACAGAAGAATTAGTGAAATTAAAAAAAAAGCGTTACACACATAGATAAGTGTTCATTCTTTGTAGCACAAAGGATATTTTGATATGATGATGATGACTTTATAATTACTATGTCAGGGTTGAGAGTTTGGCATAGTGGTAGAGTGCTTGCCTAGCATCCATGAAGATCTGGGTTTGATTGCTCAGTATCACATAGATAGAAAATCTAGATGTGGCACTGTGGCTCAAGTGGCAGAGGGCTAGACTTGAGAAAACCCGAGGACAGTGCTCAGGCCCTGAAGTCAAGCCCCAAGACTGGCAGAAAGGTAAAAGAAAATATAAATGCTTTTTACGAGCTAATTCACTCACAGCATTTGCTTTTGAAATCTTCGCTTCTGCATCTTGTGAAATACCCCTATCCCCCAACGTAGACAAGAAAAACAGATCCATCCCATGGTCCACTGTGAGGCCACTGGTTGGGCTAAGAGCTAGTCGTGCAGCAACACATAAGTTTTATTCTAATACTTTCCAAACTTTGTACTCAAATATGCTACCTACTTACCAACTTAGGTCAGTTATCCTTATGCTATACCTTTTCTTCATTACTACAATATTCTTACACGCCTACGTTAATCCTCTTGTACCTCCCCTGACCGCTCTCATTCTTTTTTTCTATCTCTGGACCTCTGCTGGTCTTTCAACCCTTATACTGCACGGATCTACACTTGATGGCTGTTGAGCAATATTGTATATGTAGGTGGTTAATTATTCTCTAGGCTCAGAGGGACTTAAAGACAATAGAGATTGGATTGAGAGGCTTATTGTTTTGGGTATAAATCGCTTATCAGTGGTTGTATTAGACTGGTCTGTAAGTGCACAAAAAGAAAGAGTGATAATACCAATCAAAATTTGTGAACATCTAACGTCTGCCAGCTACAGAGGTCTAGGTTGGTTATATCTGAAAAACTATGATCGTATTTAGTAGTAATCTTGCTCCCATTTTCAAATGGGCAGAAGAAGAAACTCAAGAAAAATGTCAAATCAAGAAACAACATCCCCCACCCAATGTAAACAGACAATGCAACAGTCACTGGCAAACCTAGAGGAGAGTCTTCCAAGTGCTACACAAATGCAATTGATAAACATCATTAATGGAAAATGTGAAAATATAAAGAAAGATATAATGGTGGAAGCCATAGCTGAACAAGAGGAAAGCAAAAACAAGGTGATAAGTGAAAAAGAAGAAGCCATAAAGGAGGCCATAATAAAGGTTTTTCAAAGAAAGATGGATGAATTCATAGAATCCACAAATAAAAACGTGACCAAACTCCAGCAAATGTCCAAAGAAAATAAAGCTACTGAGCTAACTACTCAAAAGGAAATCAAGGGGATAAAGAAATCCATACATGATCTAAAACAAGAGATGCAAGGCATCAAAAATGAGCAATTAGAAGCAAGGGAGATGAAAAATAAAGTAGATAGCTTTGATAGCAGGTTAGACAATGCAGAGGAGAGAATTTCCGGGGCTGAAGTTAATTTAGTTATTATAGAGAAAGAACAGAAAATGAGTCAATCCAAATCTAGGAAATATGAGAGAGTGCTTCAGGAGGTCCAAGATACAATTAGGAAGCCTAATTTAAGGCTAGTTGGTATTGAGGAGGGCGTGGAGAAAGAGGTCAATGGTATTGGAAATATACTTCAGGGAATCATCTCAGAGAATTTACCAAATATCCAGAAAGGCAGGCCCATCCAGATACGGGAAACTTTTAGAACCCCAAACAGACCTGACCAGAAAAAACATCCCACCGCCACATTGTGACCCGAACTATATCAATAGAAACGAAAGAAAAGATCCTAAAGGCAGCCAGGGAAAAGGGATCAGTAACCTATAAAGGCAAACCCATCAGAATAACCCCAGATTTCTCAGCAGAAACCATGCAAGCACGAAGTGACTGGAAGCATATGTGCCATGCCCTTAAATCAAATAACTACCAACCAAGAATACTGTAGCCAGCTAAGCTCTCATTCCTAACTGAGGGAACAATAAAAACATTCCATTCCAGGGAAAAGCTGCAACAATATGTCGAAACAAAAGCAACACTACAGAGAATTCTCAAAGATGCTCTATACATAGAAAACCAAAATAAATGCAATATAGGGAAAGAAATGGCACCTAAACAGCATACCATCTAAGGACCACAAGAACTGTCAAGACACAGGTCCTACTAAAAGCTTTTAAAAATGGTAGGAACTAATAAATATCTGTCAATCCTAACTCTCAATATCAATGGACTTAACTCTCCAATTAAACGGCATAGGCTGTCTAGTTGGATCAAAACGCAAGAGCCATCATTCTGCTGTCTTCAAGAGACACATCTTACCCCAAAACCATCATCTATTGAAAGTGAGAAGTTGGAATAAACTCTATCAAGATAACTGCCCCCATAAACAGGCTGGAGTTGCCATCCTCATATCAGATACAATAGACTTCAAACTAAAATTAGTAAGAAAAGACAAAGAAGGTTACTACATACTACTAAAGGGTTCTTTCCTCCAGGAAGACATAACGATCCTAAATATTTACACACCCAATCCCGGAGCTCCAAACTTCATCAAGCAAACTTTACTTACACTGAAACCATACATAGATCGAAATACAGTGATTGTTGGTGACTTTAACACACCACTCTCACCTATGGACCTATCAACAAGGCAAATACTCAACAGAGAAACCTTAGACCTGAACAAATATATAGACAAACTAGATCTAACAGACATTCTGCAGAATATTCCACCCAGCAACAACACAATATACATTTTTCTCAGCAGCACATGGAACATTTTCCAAAATAGATCACATCTTAGGCCATAAAAAAACCTGGACAGATTCAGAAACACAGAAATTATTCCATGCACACTCTCAGACCACAAAGGCATCAAACTGGAACTAAACACACATGTCCACCAACGAAAACCCTATAACTCATGGAGACTGAACAACACATTGTTGAATCACCAATGGGTCATCGAAGATATCAGAACAGAAATCCAACAGATTATGAAATTTAACAGTCAGGAGCACACAAAATACCAACTCCTTTGGGACACATCAAAGGCAGTACTCAGAGGAAAATATATAGCCCTGAGTGCCTACAAAACAAGTTGGAAATGTTGCAAACCAACAAGTTAATATCTCCCCTTAAGCTCCTAGAAAAAGAGCAACAAACCAACCCTAATACCAGTATAAGAAAGCAAATAATTAAAATCAAAGCAGAATTAAATGATTTGGAATCCAAAAAAAACTATAGAAAAAATCTACAAAACAAGGAGTTGGTTCTTTGAAAGAATTAACAAAATTGACAAGCCCTTAGCAAATCTTACCAAAAAAGAAGAGAACATATCGAAATAAACAAAATCGCAGATGAAAATGGTAATATCACGACAGAAAATACCAAGATCCAGAATATCATGAGGGAATACTTCTCAAACCTTTATGCCTACAAATTTGAGAATCTAGATGAAAGGGATGAATTCCTAGCCAATATTAACATACCCACATTGAACCAAGAAGAACTAAGCCAACTCAACAGGCTTATTTCAAGCTCTGAAATAGAAATGGAAATTAGACAACTTCCACCTAAGAAAATCCCAGGGCCAGATGGATACACAGATGAGTTCTATAAGGTCTTCAAAGCAAAGCTCACACCAATACTCCTCAAGCTGTTCAAAGAAATTGAAAATGAAGGTTCCTTACCAAACTCATTCTATGAAGCCAGTATAACCCTCATCCCCAAACCAGACAGAGATTCATCAAAGAAAGAGAACTATAGACCTATACCTTTGATGAACATCGATGCAAAACTTCTCAACAAAATACTGGCCAACCGTCTACAACAACTCATCAAAAAAATTATACACTATGATCAAACTGGATTCATCACAGTGAGGCAAAGCTGGTTCAACATAGACAAATCAATTAATATAATTCAACACATCAACAGGAGCAAGGACAAAAATCACATGAGTGTCTCAATAGACACGGAAAAGGCATTTGACAAGTTCCAACACCCCTTTATGTTAAAAGCTCTAGAGAATCTAGGTATCCATGGAACATTCCTCAATGTAATAAAGGCTGTGTATGAGAAACCTACCGCTAGTATTACACTTAATGGTGAAAATCTAAAATCAGGAATGAGACAAGGTTGCCCACTCTCTCCACTCCTCTTTAATGTAGTACTAGAATTCCTAGCCAGTGCAATAAGGTAAGAAGCAAGCATAAAGGGGATCCAAGTAGGGAAAGAGGAAATAAAACTATCCCTCTTTGCAGATGACATGATTCTGTATTTAAAGAATCCTATAGACTCTACTCCCAAGCTCCTTGAGCTGATTCAAAGCTTTGGAAGGGTAGCAGGCTATAAAATCAACCCTCAAAAATCAACTGCCTTCCTTTATGCCAACAGTGAGAAGAACGAGGCAATAATCAGGACAGAAACTCCTTTCACAATAGCCTCAAAGAAAATAAAGTACCTAGGAATTAGCTTAACTAAGAATGTAATGGACCTTTTTGACGAAAACTTTAAAACCCTAAAAAAGGAAATTCAAGCAGAACTAAGGAAATGGAACAATCTCCATGCTCCTGGATTGGAAGAATCAACATTGTGAAAATGACAATCTTGCCAAGAGCTATCTACAAATTCAACGCAATACCCATCAATATCCCAATGGCATTCTTTAAAGAAATAGAAGAGGCAATTCAAATTTCATATGGAATAATAAAAGACCCCGTATAGCAAAAACACTTCTTAGCAGAAAGAACAGCGCTGGAGGAATATCAATTCCAATCTTTAGACACTATTACAGAGCTATAATTCCCAAAACAGCTTGGTACTGGCACAAGAACAGGCCAGAAAACCAATGGAATAGAACTGAGGACCCAGATATTAAACCACAGACCTATGGCCACCTAATCTTTGACAAGGGAGCCAAAAAAATAGAATGGAAGAAAGACAGCCTCTTCGACGAGTTGTGCTGGCAGAACTGGTTAAGCACCTGCAGAAAACTAAAGTTGGATCCTTCTTTGTCACCTTGCACTACAATTAACTCTAAATGGATCAAAGACCTGGAGGTAAAAGGTGACACGCTGAAAAGTTTACAGGAAGGAATAGGAGATACACTAGGCCTCCGTGGTACAGGTCGAAACTTTCTTAATAAGGACCAAGAAACACAACAAATCAGAAAAAGGCTGGATAAGTGGGACTGCATTAAATTGCAGAGCTTTTGTATGGCAAAGGACATAGCTAGTAAATTAATTAGGAAGCCTACAGAGTGGGAGAAGGTCTTCACCAAACAAACAACGGACAAAGGCCTCATATCTAAAATATATCAACAACTCAAAAAATTGAATCACTCCAAAACTAATCTCCAAACTAACAACCATCCCATTAAAAAAGGGCCAAAGCCTTAAAGAGAATCTTCTCTGAAGAAGAAACAAAAATGGCCTATAGACACATGAAGAAATGCTCCACATCTCTGGTCATAAAAGAAATGCAAATCAAAACAACTCTAAGATTCCACCTCACTCCAGTTAGAATGGCCAGGATCAGGAAAACGAATAATAACAGATGCTGGAGGGGATGTGGCCAGGAGGGATCACTACTACACTGTTGGTGGGAGTGCAGACTCGTTCAACCACTATGGGAAGCAGTGTGGCAATGCCTCAAAACGCTAAACATAGAACTCGCCTATGACCCAGCAATTCCACTACTTGGCATTTACCTAACCATCCAGAAACAAGGGCATACTAAATCCACTAGCACAACAATGTTCATTGCAGCACTACTCACCATAGCAACGATATGGAACCAACCTAGATATCCCCCAGTTGATGAGTGGATCAACAGGTTGTGGTATTTGTACACTATCGAATTCTATGCTGCTGTCCGAAAGAATGACATCGCCCCATTTGTTAGGAAATGGAAAGACTTAGAAAAAATCACATTAGGTGAAGTAAGCCAGACTCAAATGAACTTAGGCTCAATGGTTTCCCTCATTTGTTATAATCAGTAGAAACCTTGGGCTCTACAAGCAGAGATCTGCAATAGAGCAAAATCTTGATACATAAGGCCATATAATATGAAGCTAATTGAAAGGACCTCCAGGATATCGAAACAAAAGCCATGTAACAAGTGATTGTTGTCCCTAATGTACTATGTTGTCTCTCATGTCCTTTGCTGTCCCTTGGTTATCTCATATTGTAATACTATCTCACTTTGTTATCTGATGTATTGAATTTATTTGTATTTGGTTATTTGAAATTTGATATGGAAGGGGGGAAAACCAAGACGGTGGAGGGTGGGGGGGGAGGGAAATGTGTACCAAGACATGAGAAAGGGTATCAATGTACATGAATTAATGCACCTTCTATCTGGCAAATATCATGTAACCCTTTTACTAATTACAATAAAAAAATTTAAAAAAAAGAAAGTTGTATTGTGTGGAGGATGATGGGGTCAAATACATTTCTTCTTAGAAATATACCTCATCTGGTTGCCCTGGATGTTCCTGGCCTTCTTCTTAGGGAAAGGCCTGTTATACTGGATTTGTGGCTTGGCAATGATCTAGCATGTACATCTTCGAGTAAGACATCCACAACTTCCATGCCTGAGACTCAAGTTTCCTGACCTTTGGCAACAGCACAGCAGCACCTTTCTTCCTCCTGAGCCACAGGCCAAGTGAGCTGGCTTGAGTTGGTTGTTAGTTACAGTGGCTTGGTTACCAGGGTTCCATATTCTGTTCCATTGAGAGGGAGGCAGGGTCACCTTTCAGGGCCCAATGACCAAAGATCCTTGCTCACAGAAGACCTCACCAAAGACATACTGGAGGCTGAATCTCTCCTCCAATCTCACAATATACATGTGGATGTAGTAAACAGCACACCTTATTTGTCCAATCCCAATGTCTTCCACTAGGCCCAACTACCAGTCTGGTCTCAGGCTCAAGGGGCCTTTCTTAAGTAAGATCCAAACTTAAGGGTCAATATTGCCCTCATCCTTTACAAAACATTTGCTTCACAGTGCCTTCTCTGCCTGCATTTTGCCCCTTGTCGAATTTTTTTTTGTTTTTGCTAGTCTTGGGACTTGACCTTAGAGTGTGAACATTGTTCTTGGGTTTCTTTAGGCTTTAGCTGTCCCACCGAGCCACAGCACCACTTGCAGCGTTTTCTATGTATGTGGTAATGAGGATACAGGCCCTGAGAAATTAATTAATTCCACTACCGCTACTTAAGGAAGAGTGAAATAAAGTAAAACATGTCCTAAGAAAAGTAAGTTACATGGGCAGGGATATTGGACTAGTTGGTAAGAGTGCTTGCATAGCATACACAAAGACGCAGGTTCAATTCCTTGGTACAATATATATAGAAAAAATGCTGGAAATGGTGCAATGGCTCCAGTGGTTCAGCTCCAGCCTTGAGAAAGGCCAAGGACAGTGCTCAGACCTCAACTTCATGACACAGGTCTGGCAAAATTAGTAAGTTACACATCATACAGGTAATCTGGAAGTAAATACTACATTCTGGCATCCTTCTTTTGAAGTACCATGACACACATTCTTTTAGTTGTTCATAATGAACCTGCATTTAATGTCTACTGAAAAATGTCTTCTAACCTATTCTGAATCAGTTCTTCCACATAAAAGGAAGGAAAGGTGAAAGGAAGGAGGTGATATGTACTTTCTTTCCTTAAACCAAGGTTATCACCTAGTCCTGTAAAAGTAAAAGTGTTACATTTTTTTTCTTAGATGAGAGACATGAAATGTTTGTGTAAAACTTTGGGAGGAAATACGTTATAATAACCTATGAAGCAGAGCCTTGAAAATACATTGTATTCACTCTCCACATTGCAATAACAGTAAAATTGTAGTAAAGATTTGTTGAGAATATTTAATTCAGATGTAGAAATTCCTTTGAAAAAGTAACCTAAGATTTTTACAGCTAGTTGAAAACTAGAGAAAGAATTCTTGAAGTTATGGCCTAAGATTTGATACATAGTTTACATGGGATTTCAAACTTATGGCGTATGAATCTTAAATATTGGTCTGATACAGACTCAAAGATCTCTGATTTTTAATAAAATAGATTTGTAATAAGGGAATAAGAACAAAGAACTTGTAGAATGTTATCACAGTGACAGTGACAATTCCCTCACTACTTCTGACACCGGGGAAGAGATAAAGAACCCATAATGAAACTTTGGAATTTTACCTACATTCTGCTGTAAAACAAACAGATTTCAAAAATGTCTGACATCCTCAAAATGTTCTAAAACCAAAGATTCCTACATTGGAAAAAAGTGATCCTGAAATCAGAACATATGTCATTTTACCATTCAAATGTCTGCTTTTAATGACAATGAAGTCATGAGGTATGAAAATAAAATGCAAATATTAATAAGTGAGTAATGATAAAGATTATTTATGGAAATTAACAATTTCTGATAATTCTAACACCTAAGACTTACTGAAAGCACTTTCTAGTACTGTCACTATTGTGATTAAGTTACTCAGAGAAACTATAATAAGGCAAAAGACCCTTAGGAACAAGAGGAACACATATATATTTGTATAATATCAATAAAGTTTAAAAGATAATCAAAAGGACCACAAATAAATTATGTTTTTATAAATTATCTTACATAAAGCCATTACTACATTTTTTCAATGTTGCAATACAGAAAAAGGAATATATCCACATGTGCAAGAGTTTACATCCATTGAGCTCCCAAATAAACTTTTTCTGCATGATCAGATTAGAAACAAAAATTTCTCAGAAATCCATAAGAGCTAATAAAAGTATAAGAAATTAAATTCCCTGGTATCAGTGGATCTCACCTGTACTCTAAGATATTCGGGAAGCTAAGATGTGAAAATCAAGCTTCAAATTCAGCCTGTGAAGGAAACACAGAATAAAAAACTAATCAGAAAAAGCCAGAATTGGTGTTGTGGTTCCATCTGTACAGTGCTACTTTCAAGCAAAAGAAGCTCAGCATTCAGGCCATAAGTTCAAGTTCCAGGACCAAGAAGGAAAAGAAAGAAAGAAAAAGGAAGGAAGAATGGAAGAAAGAAAGAAAGAAAGAAAGAAAGAAAGAAAGAAAGAAAGAAAGAAAGAAAGAAAGAAAGAAAAAAGAAAGGAGCAAGGGAGGGAGGGAGGGAAGGAAGGAAGGAAGGAAAGAATGAAGGAAGGAAGGAAGAAAGGAAGGAAGGAAGGAAGGAAAAAGGGGAGAGAGAGAGAGAGAAAGAGAGAGAGAGAGAGAGAGAGAGAGAGAGAGAGAGAGAGAGAGAGAGAGAGAGAGAGAGAGAGAGAGATATGGAGGGATTGAAGAAGGAAGGAAGAAAAGTAATCTATCCCTTGATTCTATGTTTCACAGTCTAAAGAGTAACTCAATAACTTTCCCAGCCACTGAAGGTGATGTTCTTCAATATTATTTTTCATCCAGAATTTCTGTTCAAATATTTTTATTCCTTTTAATGGTGTAAAGTTTCTTTATTAGGAATTTGGATCATCTCAAAACAAATACAATCAAGTTTCAGGGGTGTCTTCTTGAAAGAAAAATTGAACAGTAGTCTGTCAGTGGCTCCACGTATTGGTAAGGGGATAGAGATCTGAGAATGGCAGTTCAAAGTCATATAATGTAGGAAAATTCATAACATGTTAGTCTGGAGTTAACTACAAAAAAGCTTAAGGTGGAATAGTGGTAAAAGTAGTAGAGCATTATCCTGGAGGCAAACACCTAAGAGACATCTGACAGGATCTGAAATTAAGATCCTCCAATGGTACTTATACTCACATGCATCTTCACCTGTGTGTGCATGCACAAGCATATGTTTGTGTGAGCACAAACACACACACACACACACACACAAACACAAATAGAAAAGGAAAACAAGTTCCTTTGTCAGAGACCAAGGAGTTAAATGGAACAAAACAAAGACCCTCTAGCCTTGAGCAAATCGCATCTGGTTGAGTCATCAGCACAAAATACTTCTTGGAATAACCGCAGGTTGTTGCTTGGGTTAGCACAACGGCCAAAAGAACAGCCTGACCCACCCCTAACCTTGAGACTTCTCCTTCTTGTTATCACAAAAACTCTCCATCCCCCCCCCTCTATACTCCCTTCCTTACACTCAGGGTATATAAACCCTGCTTTACTTTTAATAAATGAGACCTTGACGCGACTCAGATTGTCTCTGTCTTTCTTTATGCGCCTGGTCTCCTTCCTCTCTTTCCCCCATTGGTTTTCTTCTTTTAGGAGGTGCCTCTTCGAGCCGCATGAATAGCTGAACCCGCGGGTCGGGGGAAGTGGCGCCCAACGTGGGGCTCGAAGCACGGTGACCTACCGGACGGCGTGGAGAGCAGGGGACCCCGATTATATTAAGGTAGAGACGCCCACACCGCATCGCTCGTGCACCGTGGGAGAGTCTTGAGGTAAGTTCTGCCGTCCCATCAACCATGGGCAAAGCGTTATCAAAAGAGGTTTTATTTATAAAAGAAATGAAAGGATCACTTAGGGAGAGAGGAATAAGAGTTAAAAAGAAAGATTTGGTAAAAATTCTTTTGTTTTGTTGAAAGAAAAATATGTCACTAAAACCTTATAAAATATTTATCCTATTATTCCTAAGACTTCTCCTGATAATGGCAGGCTCAACCCCCCCTCTGAGGTGGAGCTAGAGGAGGAGGCAGCGCATTATGAGGAAGAAAGATATGGCCCTTTTCCTCTTCCCCAAGTTTCTGCAGCTACACAGACTCCAGAGATAAGGGCCCTTCACTGGCCCACCCCTCCCCCCTATCCAGACACCTCTCTCCAGTCAGCCCCACCACAGGAAATAGTGAGATCATTCTCTGTTCCTCCGGAGGTGCAAGGTCTCCTTAAATCCAAAGACTCTCTCTTGAAACAAGTGACAGAATTAAAAAACGTGCTTCATTTAAAAAGAGAGTTAAGGGACCTCACTTTGCAAATTCATGATTTACAAATGGATCTTATTGGGGAAGCCGTGACTACCCCCCATGCCTCGGGTAACAAGCCCGCTAAAACACCCTCGGCCTCAAAGAGCCGCAATAATAGACTCAGATCCGGGGCGCAAACTGTTTCCTTCTCCTTCCCGGTAATTACTCGCTCTAACACTCAACCTCGGGAACAAGAGGGGGAGGGAGGAGAAGCAGGAAAGGAGGAGGCGGACACCACCAGAAGGCAGGAGGAGGGACAAAACCTAGATTCCTCTGCCTCCGAGGAGGAAGGGGATGATCAGGAGGAGGCAAGGAGACATTCTCAAATTACATATAGGAGATTGACGTTTAAACAAATTAAAGAACTACATTCGACTGTTAAGAATTATGGAATTAACGCCCCTTTTACTTTAACAGTACTGGAGGGCCTCGGGGGTGAGGGACATTTATTGCCTCTTGAGTGGCACAAGATTGTACAGTCTGTTTTAACCAGGAGTTAATATCTAACCTGGAAAGCTGAATTTATAGATAAGGCAGAAAATCAAGCTATTACCAATAAAAAACATACACAAATGGCTTCATGGTCTTCTGATAAAATTTCAGGGAGGGGCAAATTTGCCTCGGAGAAAAAACAACAAAAACTCCCTACAGAAATATTAACCCAGACTGCTCAGGCTGCCCTGGCCGCCTGGAGAGCAGTGCCTGCTGCAGGAGCGGTTACTACCTCTCTTTCCAGGGTAGTACAAGGCAATAATAAACCATATTCTCAATTCGTTGCCAGACTGTTAGAAGCAGCTGAAAGAATATTAGGTGAGGTAGCTACAGATAATATTATAGTTAGACAGTTGGCCATAGAAAATGCTAATGCAGCCTGTAAAGCTGCTTTAAGAGGCAAAACAAAGACCCTAGATTTAAATGGTATGATTAAAATTTGCAATAATGTGGATTCCTTTGAACATAAAATGTCTAAATCTATTAATTTGGCCATTGGAGCCATACTCCAAAACCAGACTCCACCTTCAGGAAAACTAGGACGAATATCTAGCCCTAAAAACTGTTTTAAATGTGGACAAATCGGACATTTTGCTAGAGAATGCCCTGGAGCTATTAAACAACCCAAGGTTCCTGGGACAATTCCCCTCCCCCTTCCCCCTGCCCTTTGTCCTAAATGCAAAAGAGGCCGTCACTGGGCTAGAGAGTACAGGTCCAAGACCGATATAAATGGCCAGCCTTTATCTGCGGTCTCGGGAAACGGGCTTCGGGCCCCAGTAGGGGGCCCTACCTACCCACCAGGACAACCAATGACCCCTCCCGCCCAAAATCTGCCTCTGATGCAAACATCGCTGGCTCAGACTTGTTCCGAGCCACTGCAGGCAGCGCAGGACTGGACCTCTGTTCCTCCACCACCAGAATTATAACTCCAGAGGAAGGAAGAGTTGTTATAAACTCTGGAAGGTTCGGGCCTCCCCCGCCAGGAATGTTTTTTCTTATTATAGGCCGAGCTTCAAGCTCACTGCAAGGACTCTCTTTAAAATGGTTTATCTGAATAAAAAAAGGATCTGAAAGGAATTCTCTTAAATGTTTGCTCAAAAGGGAAAATAATCATGGAATGTTCATGTAAGTCGTAAAAGGTTTGAGTATGTCGCCAATGGTATGAGTATGTCTTGAGTAAAGTTGGTATGCAGTTAAACTGCAGTAATGTAAATAGAGTCAGAATTGATACACTGATGTGAGGGGTTGCTATACTTGGATGTATATTTTCTAATTGTGTGGGTTTTCTTGGGTGCAGAACTGGGAGGGAATGCTGTATGCCCCTCCAAACCAAAGAATGCTGTCTGCCCAGCATTCTGCCCAGGTCTGATAGCAATTGTTAGCCCCCCCCACCACCAGGCCATATGTTATCTCTGGTATCAGAGGCAGCCCCAGGAGTCATTTAAAGGAAAACTTGGGAAAGCTAAACTAGCTGACAGTGCTAACCATAATTCAGTCCAGTCCTTCCAGGCCTTACAGGTTGATCTAGGGACATGTTCATCATCTGGTTTCTAACATCCTGGCTCTCCCACAGCTATCCCTAAAGAATTTTTTAAAATTGTAATAGATATAAAAGACTGTTTTTTCTCCATTCCCCTCGATCCTGGAGATTATAAAAGATTTGCCTTTTCCATACCCATGATAAACCATAAAGGCCCTAATCCCCGCTTTCAATGGCGAGTGTTGCCACAGGGTATGGCTAATTCTCCCACTCTTTGTCAAAAATTTGTGGCTCAATCCATAGACCCAATTCGTGTTCAATACCCTCACATATATATTATACATTATATGGATGACCTATTAATTGCTGCCAAACTAGAACTGGAGGCACATCAAGTGACTCAAAAAGTAGTTATTGCTTTACAAGACAGAGGACTTTTTATCTCCCCAGAAAAAATTCAAACTTGCTATCCCTTCTTGTTCCTGGGTTTTCAATTAGAACCCTCTTTAATATATGCTCAAAAAATTCAAATCAAAAGGAATAAGCTAAATTGTCTAAATGATTTCCAAAAACTCCTTGGAGACATTAATTGGCTACGTCCTCACCTTAAATTAACAACAGGAGATCTCAAACCCCTGTTTAATATTCTACAGGGAGATTCTGACCCTTCCTCCCCCAGAAAACTTACGCCCGAAACTGAAAAAGCCCTAATAAAGTTAGAGGAGGCCATTACACAACAAAATATAGGTTACTTCAACCCCTCCTTGACCCTTTATTTAATCATTTTTGCCACAGAATTTACACCCACCGGTTTATTGTGGCAAAAAACCGTGCCCCTGTTATGGATTCATGCCTCCGCCTCTCAGTCCAAGGTACTCCCCTCCTACCCCTCTTTGGTCTCCAAACTTATTTTTCTGGGGCTCAAGACTTCTGTCAGATATTTTGGCAAGGATCCTGATATCATAATCACCCCTTACTCTAAGGAACAAATTAATTGGTTACAACAAAGACAAGATGATTGGGCTGTTTTATGCACTGGGTTCCAGGGTAGCTTTGATACTCACATGCCCAGCGACAGACTTATTCAATTCCTTAATATTACTCCTTTTGTTTTTCTAAAAAATACCTTGATAAAGCCCATCCCCAATACTTTGAACATCTTTATTGATGGTTCAAAAAATGGAAAAGCTTCATATGTTATTAATAATGTTTCCCACTTTGTAAATACTTCCTTTAAATCTGCTCAGTTAGTAGAATTATTTGCTGCGCTTTGTGTTTTTCGGTTATTAAAGACCCACCCTTTTAATCTGTTTTCGGATAGCCATTATGTTGTCAGAGCTTTACAAGTTTTAGAAATGGTTCCGGTTATTCAGCCTACTACACCTACTTTTCAATTATTTTTTGAATTGCAAAAACTTATTAGACAACGTTTGTACCCTTTCTTTGTAGGACATATTCGTGCTCATTCTGGCCTACCTGGGCCACTAACTCGGGGCAATGAATTAGCTGACTTGGCAACCCAAATAGTTACCTTATCTCAAACAGTTAATCCGGTGACCCTTGCACAAGAGGCTCATGCTGTTCACCACCTTAATGCTCATACCCTGCGCTTAAAATTTAAAATTACTAGAGAACAGGCAAGACAAATTGTTAAAAACTGCAGAAATTGCCAAACCCTGCTCCCTGAACCCCATGTAGGTGTAAACCCCAGAGGGCTCATACCTGGACAACTTTGGCAAATGGATGTTACTCATGTCCCCTCCTTTGGAAGGTTAAAATATATACATGTTACCATTGATACCTTTAGTGGATTTATTTGTGCCTCTGCTCATTTAGGGGAGGCCACAAAAGATGTTATAAACCATCTCGTATATATTTTTTCTGTCATGGGACAACCCCAAGCTATAAAGACGGACAATGGGCCCGGATATACCAGTCAAAAGTTCAAACAATTTTGCTCCCAAATGAGCATAAAACATATTACTGGAATCCCCTACAACCCCCAAGGACAAGGAATAGTGGAAAGGGCTCATCAGACTTTAAAAAACACCCTCATTAAACTTGCCTCACAAGAAACATTATATTCCCTTAAAGGAAACTATAAGACTTTGCTATTACATGCTCTCTTTGTTTTAAACTTTTTAACCCTTGACACTAATGGCAAATCTGCTGCAGAGCGCCTTTGGCATCCCACCACACAAACAGACTACGCCCAGGCCCTATGGAAAGACCCACTGACGGGAATATGGAATGGCCCTGACCCAGTCATTATCTGGGGAAAAGGATCAGCTTGCATTTATAATTCTAAAGAAGGGGGAGCTAGATGGTTGCCTGAAAGATTAATAAAACCATATAATAAACAATAAAGCCATATAACTAATTCCAGGGTGGCGCCTGAGAACAAAAATATTTTTCTTTTACAGGTCAACAACCATGATGATGAGGCCTTCCCCGTCATCACTCCGCATGATGCTATTGACGGTGATGCTCTCTGGCAGAAGTTGTCCTCCAAAATCGACGAGGATTAGACTTACTTTTTCTACAGCAAGGAGGCTTATGCGCGGCTTTAAAGGAAAAATGCTGTGTATATGTAGATAGAACAGGACTTGTTAAGGATAGCTTAGAAAAAATTACAGGTAGCCTAGAAAAGCGAAAAAGAGAGGGAAAAACAAGAATCTTGGTATCAAAATTGGTTCTCCACATCTCCCTGGCTATCAACTCTTTTACCCTCCCTCTTGGGCCCCCTTGTGGGACTTCTCCTCCTAATTTCTTTTGGCCCTTGGGCTTTTCAGCGCCTTACGCGATTTATAAAAAATCAAATTGATTCTGCCTTTTCCAAAAACTCAATCTCGGTGCATTATCATCGCTTAGAGGCTCAGGATGACCCTGTAGGGTCCGAAACAAGCACTCCCGAAAGAGGGCTCCAGTTTCATACACTTCTTGGCTGATAAACCCCAAGCGGCTAGAGAACATCCAATGACGGGATTATTATGGAGCTTACCCTGGGTGGCACAACATACAGAGGCCGTCGAGGCCGGCTCAACAAGGCATGTTGCCAGGAGTAAGGGTCCCTCCATATAGCCTAAGACAGGGTGTTCTCTCCACCTATAGAGACCTTGTTCTTTAAAGGAAAGGGGGAATTGTCAGAGACCAAGGAGTTAAATGGAACAAAACAAAGACCCTCTAGCCTTGAGCAAATCGCATCTGGTTGAGTCATCAGCACAAAATACTTCTCGGAATAACCGCAGGTTGTTGCTTGGGTTAGCACAACGGCCAAAAGAACAGCCTGACCCACCCCTAACCTTGAGACTTCTCCTTCTTGTTATCACAAAAACTCTCCATCCCCCCCCTCTATACTCCCTTCCTTACACTCAGGGTGTATAAACCCTGCTTTACTTTTAATAAATGAGACCTTGACGCGACTCAGATTGTCTCTGTCTTTCTTTATGCGCCTGGTCTCCTTCCTCTCTTTCCCCCATTGGTTTTCTTCTTTCAGGAGGTGCCTCTTCGAGCCGCATGAATAGCTGAACCCGCGGGTCGGGAGATTCCTTCACCTTTATTATTTCAATATGGCACTGCAATGAGACACACATTATGACCCCATACATGTCCCAACATCAATACCATTATTTTGTCCAGTTCTGTCCACTTATCAATTCAGTTACATCATCTAGTATGTTATTCATGAAAATACTTTCTTGACACACTGTGCGACTATATCTATCAAAAGTAACTTTATCCCTAGGGTTTCACTATTTTTGGTCATGAGGAGAGAATGACCTACAAACATGTTTTCCAAATTGTGATTTTTCTTTGGAAAATCTGATTTCCTCAGATGCATAATCTCAGGAAAGAAAGTTTTACACATTTCTACAGAGGATTTCAGGAAACTTATATGAGAAAAACTGTGTTAGATTGACCATCTCTATCATATAGATGACATATACACAAATACAACATATTTGGATAAACCTGGAGGAGAAAAATTAGCTTCATGCAAAGTAAAATTTCAGCTTGGCAGAGGCTTCAGTGATAATTCCTTTCAACATTTCTGTTTATTCTTCTTCAGTTTCTTCTCCTTATCAGGTTGTTGAGTTGCAATGTCTGCTTTTCCACAATGAAGCACATGGCAGACATGGATGCAGATGTGATAATTGCTGTATTTCCCCTCTCTCTAATTTGGAAACAGATCATAGTAAAAGTGATTCATTTAGTTATGAAGAAAAGAGCATATGTAAAGTACCATTTTATTTGCATTAAAAGTTTGTTCTGAAGATGATCAATGGCTGAGGGAACTCTGAGTATTCACATGAATGCTCTTTATCCTAACCTCCAAAGTCCTACTGCACCACAATCACTCAAATTCAGATGGCAATTTTTGCTGAGTCATTTGCATCCTATTAAGAAACTTACTTACCTCCAGGATATTGAAACAAAAGTCATATAATGAATGATTGTTGTCCTTAATGTACTATGTTGTCTCTCATCTCCTTTGCTGTCCCTTGGTTATCTCATATTGGTATAGTATCTCACTTTGTTATCTGATATATTGAATTTATTTGTATTTGGATATTTGAAATCTGATAGGGAAGGGGGGAAAACCAAGAGGGGTGGGGGGTTTGGGGGGGAGGGAAATGGGTCCCAAGACATGTGAAAGGGTTTCAATGTATGTGATTTAATGCACCTTCTATCTGGCAAATATCATGTAACCCTTTTACTAATTACAATAAAAAAATGAAAAAAAAGAAACTTACTTATGCCTTTATCTTGAAATATTTTCTCTTTTTTTCCTACTAGTTTCAAATTTAAAGAGTGAAGGGTAGTGTTGATTCATTTCTCAAAATACAGATAACTTGTATTCACAGGGCCATGCTTAATAAGAAGGGCATCTTCAAGGAATCAGATGCCTGCAGCTGTTTCTAACTATTTTTGAGACTTTTTTTCTTTTGCCAGGCCTGGGGATTGAACTAAGGGGCCTGGGCACTGTCCTTGGACTTTCTGAAGGCTAGTGCTCTACCACTTGAACCACAGAATCACTTTTGGCTTCGTCTGTGTATGTGGGTACCCAGGACTCAAACCCAGGGCTTGGTGCATGTTAGGAAAGCACTCTACCACTTGGCACAAGTCTTCTTTTTAAGTTTCACTTTTTAATGTATTAGTGTGTGACAACACTCATACACACGCACACACACACATGACTGTATGTATAAGTATAAAGGCATAAACACATGCATACATGCATGGTTATATTCATATGTGTGTGTTTGTGTGGTTAAAACTCCCTAACTGAAATCAAGTGTAGTGATACAACCTTGCCTTTTGTCTAATTAAAGCTCATGTTAGCTTTAGCTATCAACACAGTACTTTAAGAACAAAGATCACACAAGATGAAACACTTGCTTCCACATTCTGGAATTCCTTTCACTAAGCCTCATACTAGATTACTATATCTAGGTTTTGCAATATTGTAATCTACATCTACGAGAGTCCTAGATCCCTACTAACTATTACAAAGAGAGAAAACATTGAGCCTATGCTCCTTTGTGTTTGGATTACTTCACTTAATATGAATTTTTCTAAGTCTTTCCATTTCTTTACAAATGGAGCACTACTACACTGTTGGTGGGAGTGCAAACTCGTTCAACCACTATGGAAAGCAGTGTGGCAGTGCCTCAAAAGGCTAAACATAGAACTCCCATATGACCCAGCAATTCCACTACTTGGCATTTACCCAACAATCCAGAAACCAGGGCATACTAAACCCACTAGCACAATGTTCATTGCAGCACTATTCACCATAGCAAAGATATGGAACCAACCCAGATGTCCCTCAGTTGATGAGTGGATCAACAAGTTGTGGTATTTGTACACAATGGAATTCTATGCTGCTGTCAGAAAGAATGACAACTCCCCATTTGTTAGGAAATGGAAAGACTTAGAACAAATCATATTAAGTGAAGTAAGCCAGACTCCAAGGAACTTAGGCTCAGTGGTTTCCCTCATTCGTCATAATCAGTAGAAACCTTGGGCTCTACTAACAGAGATTTGCAATAGAGCAAAAGGCCATATATAAGGCAATATAATGTGAAGCTAATTGAAATGACCTCCAGGATATTGAAACAAAAGCCACATAATGAATGATTGTTGTCCTTAATGTACTATGTTGTCTCTCATCTCCTTTGCTGTCCCTTGGTTATCCCATATTAGTATAGTATCTCTCTTTGTTATCTGATATATTGAATTTATTTGAATTTGGATATTTGAAATTTGATAGGGAAGGGGGGAAAACCAAGACGGGTTGGGGGTATGGGGTTGGAGGGAAATGGGTACCAAGACATGTGAAAGGGTATCAATGTATGTGAATTAATGCACCTTCTATCTGGCAAATATCATGTAACCTTTTACTAATTACAATAAAAAAATTAAAAAAAGAGAAAGTTGTAGTGTGTGGGAAGGATGATGGGGTCAAATACATTTCTTCTTAGAAATATACCTCATCTGGTTGTCCTGGATTATCCTGGCCTTCTTCTTAGAGAAAGGCCTGTTATCCTGGATTTGTGGCTTGGCAATGATCTAGCATGTACATCTTCGAGTAAGACATCCACAACTTCCATACCTGAGACCCGAGTTTCCTGACCTTTGGCAAAAGCACAGCAACATCTTTCTTCCTCCTGAGCCACAGGCCAAGTGAGCTGTCTTGAGTTGGTTGTTAGTTACAGTGGCTTGGTTACCAGGGTTCCATATTCTGTTCCATTGTGAGGGTTACAGGGTCACCTTTCAGGGCCCAGTGACCAAAGACCTTGCTCAAAAAGACCTCACCAAAGACATACTGGAGGCTGAATCTCTCCTCCAATCTCACAATATACATGTGGATGTAGTAAACAGCACACCTTATTTGTCCAATCCCAATGTCTTCCAATAGGCCCAATTACCAGTCTGGTGGCAGGCTCAAGGAGCCTTTCTTAGGTAAGATCCAAACTTAAGGGTCAATATTGCCCTCATCCTTTACAAAACATTTGCTTCACAGTGCCTTCTCTGCCTGCATTTTGCCCCTCGTCGAATTTTTTTTTGTTTTTGCTAGTCTTGGGACTTGACCTCAGAGTGTGAACATTGTTCTTGGGCTTTCTTTAGGCTTTAGCTGTGCCACCGAGCCACAGCACCACTTGCAGCGTTTTCTATGTATGTGGGAATTAGGAATCAAACTTGAGTCTTTTTGCGTGGTAGCCAAGGACTCTACCACTAGGTCAAACACACAGGGCATCTTGCACATATTTTTGACGTCAATCTACTAGGATATTATTAGGTTTCTGTATCCTAATCAATTTTTTCCTGATGATTAGCTTTGCTGTCATGTGTAAAAAATGCAAGAGGGAAAAACACAGAAGAATTAGTAAAATTAAAAAAAAAGCATTACACACATAGATAAGTGTTCATTCTTTGTAGGAGAAAGGATATTTTGATATGATGATGATGACTTTATAATTACAATATCAGGGTTGAGAGTTTGGCATAGTGATAGAGTCCTTGCCTAGCATCCATGAAGATCTGGGTTTGATTGCTCAGTATCACATAGATAGAAAGTCTAGATGTGGCACTGTGGCTCAAGTGGCAGAGGGCTAGACTTGAAAAAATCCGAGGACAGTGCTCAGGCCCTGAATTCAAGCCCCAAGACTGGCAGAAAGATAAAAGAAAATAAAAATGCTTTTTACGAGCTAATTCACTCACAGCATTTGCTTCTGAAATCTTTGCTTCTGCATTTGTGAAATACCCCTTTTCCTCCAAGTACACAAGCAAAACAGATCCATCCCATGGTCCACTGTGAGGCCACTGGTTGGGCTAAGAGCTAGTCGTGCAGCAACACATAAGTTTTCTTCTAATACTTTCCAAACTTTGTACTCAAATATGTTACCTACTTACCAACTTAGGTCAGTTATCCTTATGCTATACCTTTTCTTCATTACTACAATATTCACACTCGTACGTTAATCCTCTTGTACCTCCCCTGACTTCTCCCATACTAGGCTCAGAGGGACATAAAGACAATAGAGATTGGATTGAGAGGCTTATTGTTTTGGGTATAAATCGCTTATCAGTGGTTGTAGTAGACTGGTCTGTAAGTGCACAAAAAGAAATAGTGATAATACCAATCAAAACTTTTGAAAATCTAGTGTCTGCCAGCTACAGAGGCCTAGGTTGGTTATATCTGAAAAACTATAATTGTATTTAGTAGTAATCTTGCTCCCATTTTCAAATGGGCAGAACAAGAAACTCAAGAAAAATGTCAAATCAAGAAACAACATCCCCCACCCAATGTAAACAGACAATGGAACAGTCACTGGCAAACCTAGAGGAGAGTCTTCCAAGTGCTACACAAATGCAATTGATAAACATCATTAATGAAAAATGTGAAAATATAAAGAAAGAGATAATGGAGGAATCCATAGCCGAACAAGAGGAAAGCATAAACAAGGTGATAAGTGAAAAAGAAGAAGCCATAAAGGAGGTCATAGTAAAGGTTTTTCAAAGAAAGATGGATGAATTCATACAATCCACAAATAAAAACGTGACAAAACTCCAGCAGATGTCCAAAGAAAATAAATCTACTGAGCTAACCACTCAAAAGGAAATCAAGGAGATAAAGAAATCCATACATGATCTAAAACAAGAGATGCAAGGCATCAAAAGTGAGCAATTAGAAGCAAGGGAGATGAAAAATAAAGTAGATAGCTTTGATAGCAGGTTAGACAATGCAGAGGAGAGAATTTCCGGGGCTGAAGATAATTTACTTATTATAGAGAAAGAACAGAAAATGAGTCAATCCAAATCTAGGAAATATGAGAGAGCGCTTCAGGAGGTCCAAGATACAATTAGGAAGCCTAATTTAAGGCTAGTTGGTATTGAGGAAGGCGTGGAGAAAGAGGTCAATGGTATTGGAAATACACTTCAGGGAATCATCTCAGAGAATTTCCCAAATATCCAGAAGGGCAGGCCCATCCAGATACGACAAGCTTTTAGAACCCTAAACAGACCTGACCAGAAAAGAACATCCCACCGCCACATTGTGATCCGAACTGGATCAATAGAAACGAAAGAAAAGATCCTAAAGGCAGCCAGGGAAAAGGGATCAGTAACTTATAAAGGCAAACCAATCAGAATAACCCCAGATTTCTCAGCAGAGACCATGCAGGCACGAAGTGACTGAAAGCATATATGTCATGCCCTTAAATCAACCAAGAATACTGTAGCCAGCTAAGCTCTCATTCCTAACTGAGGGAACAATAAAAACATTCCATTCCAGGGAAAAGCTGCAACAATATGTCAAAACAAACTAACACTACAGAGAATTCTCAACGATGCTCTATACATAGAAAACCAAAATAAATGCAATATAGGGAAAGAAATGGCACCTAAGCAGCATACCATCTAAGGTCCACAAGAACTGTCAAGACACAGGCCCTACTAAAAGCTTTTAAAAATGGTAGGAACTAATAAATATCTCTCAATCCTAACTCTCAATATCAATGGACTTAACTCTCCAATTAAACGGCATAGGCTGTCTAGTTGGATCAAAAAGCAAGAGCCATCGTTCTGCTGTCTTCAAGAGACACATCTTACCCCAAAACAATCATCTTTTGAAAGTGAGAGGTTGGAATAACCTCTATCAAGCTAATTGCCCCCATAAACAGGCTGGAGTTGCCATCCTCATATCAGATACAATAGACTTCAAACTAAAATTAGTAAGAAAAGACAAAGAAGGTTACTACATACTACTAAAGGGATCTTTCCTCCAGGAAGACATAACGATCCTAAATATTTACACACCCAATCCCGGAGCTCCAAACTTCATCAAGCAAACTTTACTTACACTGAAACCATACATAGATCGAAATACAGTGATTGTTGGTGAGTTTAACACACCACTCTCACCTATGGACAGATCAACAAGGCAAAAACTCAACAGAGAAACCTTAGAACTGAACAACTATATAGACCAACTAGATCTAACAGACATCTGCAGAATATTCCACCCAGTAACAACACAATATACGTTTTTCTCAGCAGCACATGGAACATTTTCCAAAATAGACCACATCGTAGGCCATAAAACAAACCTGGACAGATTCAGAAACCCTGAAATTATTCCATGCACACTCTCAGACCATAAAGGCATCAGATTGGTACTGAACACACATCTCCACCAACGAAAACCCTGTAACTCATGGAGACTGAACAACACATTGTTGAATCAAAAACAATGGGTAATCGAAGAGATCAGAACAGATATCCAACTGTTTATGAAATTTAACAATAAGGAGCACACAAATATCAACTCCTTAGGGACACCACAAAGGCAGTACTCAGAGGAAAATTGATAGCGCTGAGTGCCTACAACAGCAAGTTGGAAAAATGGCAAACCAACTAGTTAATGTCTCACCTTAACCTCCTGGAAAAAGAGCAACAAACCAACCCTAAACCCATTAGGAGAAAGCAAATTCTTAAAATCAAAGCAGAATTAAATGATATGGAATAAAAAAAACTATAGAAAGAATCAACAAAACAAGGAGTTGGTTCTTTGAAAGAATTAACAAAATTGACAAGCCCTTAGTAAATCTTACCAAAAAAAGAAGAGAGCATATCGAAATAAACAAAATCGCAGATGAAAATGGTAATATCACGACAGAAATTACCAAGATCCAGAATATCATGAGGGAATACTTCTCAAACCTTTCCGCCAACAAATTTGAGAATCTAGAAGAAATGGATGAATTCCTAGACAATATTAACATACCCACACTGAACCAAGAAGAGCTAACCCAGCCCAACAGGCCTATTTCATACTCTGAAATAGAATTGGAAATTAGACAACTTCCACTTAAAAAGAGCCCAGGGCCAGATGGATTCACAGCTGAATTCTATAAGGTCTCCAAAGCAGAGCTCACACCAATACTCCTCAAGCTCTTCAACGAAATTGAAAATGAAGGTTCTTTACCAAACTCATTCTGTGAATCCAGTATATCCCTCATCCCCAAACCAGACAGAGATTCATCAAAGAAAGAGAACTATAGACCCATTTCTTTGATGAACATCGATGCAAAACTTCTCAACAAAATACTGGCCAAACGTCTACAACAACTCATCAAAAAAATTATACACTATGATCAAACTGGATTCATCACAGGGAGGCAAAGCTGGTTCAACATACACAAATCTATTAATATAATTCAACACATCAACAGGAGCAAGGACAAAAATCACATGATTGTCTCAATAGATGCGGAAAAGGCATTTGACAAGATCCAAAACCCCTTTATGTTAAAAGTTGTGGAGAAACTAGGAATCCATGGAACATTTCTCAATGTAATAAAGGCTGTGTATGAGAAACCCACTGCCAGTATTATACTTAATGGTGAAAATCTAAAGCCCTTCTCCCTCTAAAATCAGGAACGAGACAAGGATGCCCACTCTCTCCACTCCTTTTTAACATAGTACTAGAATTCCTAGGCAGTGCAATAAGGCAAGAAGCAAGCATAAAGGGGATCCAAGTAGGGAAAGAGGAAATAAAACTATCCCTCTTTGCAGATGATATGATTCGGTATTTAAAGAATCCTATAGACTCTACTCCCAAGCTCGTTGAGCTGATTCAAAGCTTTGGAATTGTAGCAGGCCATAAAATCAACCCTCACAAATCAACTGCCTTCCTTTACGCCAACAGTGAGAGGATTGAGACAATAATCAGGACAGAAACTCCTTTCACAATAGCCTCAAAGAAAATAAAGTACCTAGGAATTAGCTTAACTAAGAATGTAAAGGACCGTTTAGATGAAAACTTTAAAACCCTAAAAAAGGAAATTCAAGCAGAACTAAGGAAATGGAAAAACCTCCCATGCTCCTGGATTGGAAGAATCAACATTGTGAAAATGACAATCTTGCCAAGGGCTATCTACAAATTCAATGCAATACCCATCAACATCCCAATGTCATTCTTTAAATAGAAGAGGCAATTCAAAATTTCATATGGAATAATAAAAGACCCCGTATAGCAAAAACACTTCTTAGCAGAAAGAACAGCGCTGGAGGAATTTCAATTCCAAACTTTAGACTCTATTACAGAGCTATAATTCTCAAAACAGCTTGGTACGGGCACAAGAACAGGCCTGAAGTCCAATGGAATAGAACTGCGGACCCAGATATTAAACCACAGACCTATGGCCACCTAACTTTGACAAGGGAGCCAAAAAAATAGTATGGAAGAAAGATAGCCTCTTCAACAAGTTGTGCTGGCAGAACTGGTTAAGCACCTGCAGAAAAATAAGTTGGATCCTTCTTTGTCACCTTGCACTAGAATTAACTCCAAATGGATCAAAGACCTGGAGGTAAAAGCTGACACACTGAAAAGTTTACAAGAAGGAATAGGAGATACACTAGGCCTCCTTGGCACAGGTCGAAACTTTCTTAATAAGGACAAAGAATCACAACAAATCAGAGAAAGGCTGGATAAGTGGGACTGCATTAAACTTCAGAGCTTTTGTATGGCAATGGATATAGCTAGTAAACTAATCAGGAAGCCTACAGAGTGGGAGAAGATCTTCACCAACCAAACTAAGGACAAAGGTCTCATATTTAAAATATATCAACAACTCAAAAAATTGAATCACTCCAAAACTAACCTACAAAGTAACACCCATCCCATTAAAAAATGGGTCAAAGACTTAAAGAGAGTCTTCTCTGAAGAAGAAACAAAAATGGCCTATAGACACATGAAGAAATGCTCCACATCTCTGGTCATAAAAGAAATGCAAATCAAAACAACTCTAAGATTCCACCTCACTCCAGTTAGAATGGCCAGGATCAGGAAAACGAATGACAACAGATGCTGGAGGGGATGTGGCCAGGAGGGATCGCTACTACACGGTTGGTGGGAGTGCAAACTCGTTCAACCACTATGGAAAGCAGTGTGGCAGTGCCTCAAAAGGCTAAACATAGAACTCCCCAATGACCCAGCAATTCCACTACTTGACATTTACCCAACAATGCAGAAACAAGGGCCTACTAAACCCACTAGCACAACAATGTTCATTGCAGCACTATTCACCATAGCAAAGATATGGAACCAACCCAGATGTCCCTCAGTTGATGAGTGGATCAACAAGTTGTGGTATTTGTACACAATGGAATTCTATGCTGCTGTCAGAAAGAATGACATCGCCCCATTTGTTAGGAAATGGAAAGACTTAGAACAAATCATATTAAGTGAAGTAAGCCAGACTCAAAGGAACTTAGGCTCAGTGGTTTCCCTCATTTGTCATAATCAGTAGAAACCTTGGGCTCTACTAGCAGAGATTTGCAATAGATCAAAAGGCCATATATTAAGCCATATAATGTGAAGCTAATTGAATGGACCTCCAGGATATTGAAACAAAAGCCACATAATGAATGATTGTTGTCCTAATGTACTATGTTGTCTCTCATCTCCTTTGCTGTCCCTTGGTTATCCCATGTTGGTATAGTATCTCACTTTGTTATCTGATATATTGAATTTATTTGTATTTGGATATTTGAAATGTGATAGGGAAGGGGGGAAAACCAAGACGGGTGGGGGTGTGGGGTGGAAGGAAATGGGTACCAAGACATGTGAAAGGGTATCAATGTATGTGAATTAATGCACCTTCTATCTGGCAAATATCATGTAACTCCTTTACTAATTACATTAAAAAAATAAAAAAAAAGAAAGTTGTAGTGTGTGGGGAGGATGATGGGGTCAAATACATTTCTTCTTAGAAATATACCTCATCTGGTTGCCCTGGATTTTCCTGGCCTTCTTCTAGAGAAAGGCCTGTTATACTGGATTTGTGGCTTGGCAATGATCTAGCATGTATATCTTCGAGTAAGACATCCACAACTTCCATGCCTGAGACTCTAGTTTCCTGACCTTTGGCAACAGCACAGCAACAGCTTTCTTCCTCCTGAGCCACAGGCCAAGTGAGCTGGCTTGAGTTGGTTGTTAGTTACAGTGGCTTGGTTACCTGCGTTCCATATTCTGTTCCATTGTGAGGGAGGCAGGGTCACCTTTCAGGGGCCAATGACCAAACATCCTTGCTCACAGAAGACCTCACCAAAGACATACTGGAGGCTGAATCTCTCCTCCAATCTCACAATATACATGTGGATGTAGTAAACAGCACACCTTATTTGTCCAATCCCAATGTCTTCCACTAGGCCCAACTATCAGAGTTTAACACACCACTCTCACCTATGGACAGATCAACAAGGGAAAAACTCAACAGAGAAACCTTAGAACTGAACAACTATATAGACCAACTAGATCTAACAGACATCTGCAGAATATTCCACCCAGTAACAACACAATATACGTATTTCTCAGCAGCACATGGAACATTTTCCAAAGTAGACCACATCTTAGGCCATAAAACAAACCTGGACAGATTCAGACACCCAGAAGTTATTCCATGCACACTCTCAGACCATAAAGGCATCAAATTGGTACTGAACACACATCTCCACCAACGAAAACCCTGTAACTCATGGAGACTGAACAACACATTGTTGAATCAAAAACAATGGGTAATCGAAGAGATCAGAACAGATATCCAACTGTTTATGAAATTTAACAATAAGGAGCACACAAATATCAACACCTTAGGGACACCACAAAGGCAGTACTCAGAGGAAAATTGATAGCGCTGAGTTCCTACAACAGGAAGTTGGAAAAATGGCAAACCAGCTAGTTAATGTCTCACCTTAACCTCCTGGAAAAAGAGCAACAAACCAACCCTAAACCCATTAGGAGAAAGCAAATTCTTAAAATCAAAGCAGAATTAAATGATATGGAATAAAAAAAAACTATAGAAAGAATCAACAAAACAAGGAGTTGGTTCTTTGAAAGAATTAACAAAATTGACAAGCCCTTAGCAAATCTTACCAAAAAAGGAAGAGAGCATATCGAAATAAACAAAATCGCAGATGAAAATGGTAATAACACGACAGAAATTACCAAGATCCAGAATATCATGAGGGAATACTTCTCAAACCTTTCCGCCAACAAATTTGAGAATCTAGAAGAAATGGATGAATTCCTAGACAATATTAACATACACACACTGAACCAAGAAGAGCTAACCCAGCTCAACAGGCCTATTTCATGCTCTGAAATAGAAATGGAAATTAGACAACTTCCACTTAAAAAGAGCACAGGGCCAGATGGATTCACAGCTGAATTCTATAAGGTCTCCAAAGCAGAGCTCACACCAATACTCCTCAAGCTCTTCAACGAAATTGAAAATGAAGGTTCTTTACCAAACTTATTCTGTGAATCCAGTATATCCCTCATCCCCAAACCAGACAGAGATTCATCAAAGAAAGAGAACTATAGACCCATTTCTTTGATGAACATCGATGCAAAACTTCTCAACAAAATACTGGCCAAACGTCTACAACAACTCATCAAAAAAATTATACACTATGATCAAACTGGATTCATCACAGGGAGGCAAAGCTGGTTCAACATACACAAATCAGTTAATATAATTCAACACATCAACAGGAGCAAGGACAAAAATCACATGATTGTCTCAATAGATGCGGAAAAGGCATTTGACAAGATCCAAAACCCCTTTATGTTAAAAGATGTGGAGAAACTAGGAATCCATGGAACATTTCTCAATGTAATAAAGGCTGTGTTTGAGAAACCCACTGCCAGTATTATACTTAATGGTGAAAATCTAAAGCCCTTCTCCCTCTAAAATCAGGAACGAGACAAGGATGCCCACTGTCTCCACTCCTTTTTAACATAGTACTAGAATTTCTAGGCAGTGCAATAAGGCAAGAACCAAGCATAAAGGGGATCCAAGTAGGGAAAGAGGAAATAAAACTATCCCTCTTTGCAGATGACATGATTCTGTATTTAAAGAATCCTATAGACTCTACTCCCAAGCTCCTGGAACTGATTCAAAGCTTTGGAAGGGTAGCAGGCCATAAAATCAACCCTCACAAATCAACTGCCTTCCTTTACGCCAACAGTGAGAGGAACGAGACAATAATCAGGACAGAAACTCCTTTCACAATAGCCTCAAAGAAAATAAAGTACCTAGGAATTAGCTTAACTAAGAATGTAAAGGACCGTTTAGATGAAAATTTAAAACCCTAAAAAAGTAAATTCAAGCAGAACTAAGGAAATGGAAAAACCTCCCATGCTCCTGGATTGGAAGAATCAACATTGTGAAAATGACAATCTTGCCAAGGGCTATCTACAAATTCAATGCAATACCCATCAATATCCCAATGTCATACTTTAAATAGAAGAGGCAATTCAAAATTTCATATGGAATAATAAAAGACCCCGTATAGCAAAAACACTTCTTAGCAGAAAGAACAGCGCTGGAGGAATTTCAATTCCAAACTTTAGACTCTATTACAGAGCTATAATTCTCAAAACAGCTTCGTACGGGCACAAGAACAGGCCTGAAGTCCAATGGAATAGAACTGCGGACGCAGATATTAAACCACAGACCTATGGCCACCTAATGTTTGACAAGGGAGCCAAAAAAATAGTATGGAAGAAAGATAGCCTCTTCAACAAGTTGTGCTGGCAGAACTGGTTAAGCACCTGCAGAAAACTAAAGTTGGATCCTTCTTTGTCACCTTGCACTAGAATTAACTCCAAATGGATCAAAGACCTGGAGGTAAAAGCTGACACACTGAAAAGTTTACAGGAAGGAATAGGAGATACACTAGGGCTCCTTGGCACAGGTCGAAACTTTCTTAATGAGGACCAAGAATCACAACAAATCAGAGAAAGGCTGGATAAGTGGGACTGCATTAAACTGCAGAGCTTTTGTATGGCAATGGATATAGCTAGTAAACTAATCAGGAAGCCTACAGAGTGGGAGAAGATCTTCACCAACCAAACAACGGACAAAGGCCTCATATTTAAAATATATCAACAACTCAAAAAATTGAATCACTCCAAAACTAACCTCCAAAGTAACACCCATATCATTAAAAAATGGGTCAAAGACTTAAAGAGAGTCTTCTCTGAAGAAGAAACAAAAATGGCCTATAGACACATGAAGAAATGCTCCACATCTCTGGTCATAAAAGAAATGCAAATCAAAACAACTCTAAGATTCCACCTCACTCCAGTTAGAATGGCCAGGATCAGGAAAAAGAATGACAACAGATGCTGGAGGGGATGTGGCCAGGAGGGATCGCTACTACACGGTTGGTGGGAGTGCAAACTCGTTCAACCACTATGGAAAGCAGTGTGGCAGTGCCTCAAAAGGCTAAACATAGAACTCCTCTATGACCCAGCAATTCCACTACTTGACATTTACCCAACAATGCAGAAACAAGGGCCTACTAAACCCACTAGCACAACAATGTTCATTGCAGCACTATTCACCATAGCAAAGATATGGAACCAACCCAGATGTCCCTCAGTTGATGAGTGGGTCAACAAGTTGTGGTATTTGTACACAATGGAATTCTATGCTGCTGTCAGAAAGAATGACATCGCCCCATTTGTTAGGAAATGGAAAGACTTAGAACAAATCATATTAAGTGAAGTAAGCCAGACTCAAAGGAACTTAGGCTCAGTGGTTTCCCTCATTTGTCATAATCAGTAGAAACCTTGGGCTCTACTAGCAGAGATTTGCAATAGATCAAAAGGCCATATATTAAGCCATATAATGTGAAGCTAATTGAATGGACCTCCAGGATATTGAAACAAAAGCCACATAATGAATGATTGTTGTCCTTAATGTACTATGTTGTCTCTCATCTCCTTTGCTGTCCCTTGGTTATCCCATGTTGGTATAGTATCTCACTTTGTTATCTGATATATTGAATTTATTTGTATTTGGATATTTGAAATTTGATAGGGAAGGGGGAAAACCAAGACGGGTAGGGGGTGTGGGGTGGAAGGAAATGGGTACCAAGACATGTGAAAGGGTATCAATGTATGTGAATTAATGCACCTTCTATCTGGCAAATATCATGTAACTCCTTTACTAATTACAATAAAAAAATTTAAAAAAAAGAAAGTTGTAGTGTGTGGGGAGGATGATGGGGTCAAATACATTTCTTCTTAGAAATATACCTCATCTGGTTGCCCTGGATTTTCCTGGCCTTCTTCTAGAGAAAGGCCTGTTATACTGGATTTGTGGCTTGGCAATGATCTAGCATGTACATCTTCGAGTAAGACATCCACAACTTCCATGCCTGAGACTCTAGTTTCCTGACCTTTGGCAACAGCACAGCAACAGCTTTCTTCCTCCTGAGCCACAGGCCAAGTGAGCTGGCTTGAGTTGGTTGTTAGTTACAGTGGCTTGGTTACCTGCGTTCCATATTCTGTTCCATTGTGAGGGAGGCAGGGTCACCTTTCAGGGGCCAATGACCAAAGATCCTTGCTCACAGAAGACCTCACCAAAGACATACTGGAGGCTGAATCTCTCCTCCAATCTCACAATATACATGTGGATGTAGTAAACAGCACACCTTATTTGTCCAATCCCAATGTCTTCCACTAGGCCCAACTACCAGTCTGGTCTCAGGCTCAAAGAGCCTTTCTTTGGTAAGATCCAAACGTAAGGGTCAATATTGTCCTCATCCTTTACAAAACATTTGCTTCACAGTGCCTTCTCTGCCTGCATTTTGCCCCTTGTCGAATTTTTTTTTGTTTTTGCTAGTCTTGCGACTTGACCTCAGAGTGTGAACATTGTTCTTGGGCATTCTTTAGGCTTTAGCTGTCCCACCGAGCCACAGCACCACTTGCAGCGTTTTCTATGTATGTGGGAATGAGGAATCAAACTTGAGTCTTTTTGCGTGGTAGCCAAGGACTCTACCACTAGGTCAAACACACAGGGCATCTTGCACATATTTTTGACGTCAATCTACTAGGATATTATTAGGTTTATGTATCCTAATCAATTTTTTCCTGATGATTAGCTTTGCTGTCATGTGTAAAAAATGCAAGAGGGAAAAACACAGAAGAATTAGTGAAATTAAAAAAAAGCATTACACACATAGATAAGTGTTCATTCTTTGTAGGAGAAAGGATATTTTGATATGATGATGATGATGAATTTATAATTACTATGTCAGGGTTGAGAGTTTGGCATAGTGGTAGAGTGCTTGCCTAGCATCCATGAAGATCTGGGTTTGATCGCTCAGTATCACATAGATAGAAAATCTAGATGTGGCACTGTGGCTCAAGTGGCAGAGGGCTAGACTTGAGAAAACCCGAGGACAGTGCTCAGGCCCTGAATTCAAGCCCCAAGACTGGCAGAAAGATAAAAGAAAATAAAAATGCTTTTTACGAGCTAATTCACTCACAGCATTTGCTTCTGAAATCTTCATTTCTGCATCTTGTGAAATACCCCTTTCCCTCAACCTAGACAAGAAAACAGATCCATCCCATGGTCCACTGTGAGGCCACTGGTTGGGCTAAGAGCTAGTCGTGCAGCAACACATAAGTTTTATTCTAATACTTTCCAAAATTTGTACTCTAATATGCTACCTACTTACCAACTTAGGTCAGTTATCCTTATGGTATACATTTTCTTCATTACTACAATATTCTTACACTCCTACGTTAATCCTTTTGTACCTCCCCTGACCTCTCTCATTCTTTTTTTCTATCTCTGGACCTCTGCTCGTCTTTCAACCCTTATACTGCACGGATCTACACTTGATGTCTGTTGACCAATATTGTATATGTAGCTGGTTAATTATTCTCTAGGCTCAGAGGGACTTAAAGACAATAGAGATTGGATTGAGAGGCTTATTGTTTTGGGTATAAATTGCTTATCAGTGGTTGTAGTAGACTGGTCTGTAAGTGCACAAAAAGAAGAGTGATAATACCAATCAAAACTTGTGAACATCTAGTGTCTGCCAGCTACAGAGGTCTAGGTTGGTAATATCTGAAAAACTATAATCGTATTTAGTAGTAATCTTGCTCCAATTTTCAAATGGGCAGAACAAGAAACTCAAGAAAAATGTCAAATCAAGAAACAACATCCCCCACCCAATGTAAACAGACAATGGAACAGTCACTGGCAAACCTAGAGGAGAGTCTTCCAAGTGCTACACAAATGCAATTGATAAACATCATTAATGAAAAATGTGAAAATATAAAGAAAGAGATAATGGAGGAAGCCATAGCCGAACAAGAGGAAAGCATAAACAAGGTGATAAGTGAAAAAGAAGAAGCCTTAAAGGAGGCCATAATAAAGGTTTTTCAAAGAAAGATGGATGAATTCATAGAATCCACAAATACAAACGTGACCAAACTCCAGCAGATGTCCAAAGAAAATAAAGCTACTGAGCTAACCACTCAAAAGGAAATCAAGGAGATAAAGAAATCCATACATGATCTAAAACAAGAGATGCAAGGCATCAAAAGTGAGCATTTAGAAGCAAGGGAGATGAAAAATAAAGTAGATAGCTTTGATAGCAGGTTAGACAATGCAGAGGAGAGAATTTCCGGGGCTGAAGATAATTTACTTATTATAGAGAAAGAACAGAAAATGAGTCAATCCGAATCTAGGAAATATGAGAGAGCGCTTCAGGAGGTCCAAGATACAATTAGGAAGCCTAATTTAAGGCTAGTTGGTATTGAGGAAGGCGTGGAGAAAGAGGTGAATGGTATTGGAAATACACTTCAGGGAATCATCTCAGAGAATTTCCCAAATATCCAGAAGGGCAGGCCCATCCAGATACAAGCTTTTAGAACCCCAAACAGACCTGACCAGAAAAGAACATCCCACCGCCACATTGTGATCCGAACTGGATCAATAGAAACGAAAGAAAAGATCCTAAAGGCAGCCAGGGAAAAGGGATCAGTAACTTATAAAGGCAAACCAATCAGAATAACCCCAGATTTCTCAGCAGAGACCATGCAGGCACGAAGTGACTGGAAGCATATATGTCATGCCCTTAAATCAACCAAGAATACTGTAGCCAGCTAAGCTCTCATTCCTAACTGAGGGAACAATACAAACATTCCATTCCAGGGAAAAGCTGCAACAATATGTCGCAACAAACTAACACTACAGAGAATTCTCAACGATGCTCTATACATAGAAAACCAAAATAAATGCAACATAGGGAAAGAAATGGCACCTAAGCAGCATACCATCTAAGGTCCACAAGAACTGTCAAGACACAGGCCCTACTAAAAGCTTTTAAAAATGGTAGGAACTAATAAATATCTCTCAATCCTAACTCTCAATATCAATGGACTTAACTCTCCAATTAAACGGCATAGGCTGTCTAGTTGGATCAAAAAGCAAGAGCCATCGTTCTGCTGTCTTCAAGAGACACATCTTACCCCAAAACAATCATCTTTTGAAAGTGAGAGGTTGGAATAAACTCTATCAAGCTAACTGCCCCCATAAACAGGCTGGAGTTGCCATCCTCATATCAGATACAATAGACTTCAAACTAAAATTAGTAAGAAAAGACAAAGAAGGTTACTACATACTACTAAAGGGATCTTTCCTCCAGGAAGACATAACGATCCTAAATATTTACACACCCAATCCCGGAGCTCCAAACTTCATCAAGCAAACTTTACTTACACTGAAACCATACATAGATCGAAATACAGTGATTGTTGGTGAGTTTAACACACCACTCTCACCTATGGACAGATCAACAAGGCAAAAACTCAACAGAGAAACCTTAGAACTGAACAACTATATAGACCAACTAGATCTAACAGACATCTGCAGAATATTCCACCCAGTAACAACACAATATACGTTTTTCTCAGCAGCACATGGAACATTTTCCAAAATAGACCACATCTTAGGCCATAAAACAAACCTGGACAGATTCAGAAACCCTGAAATTATTCCATGCACACTCTCAGACCATAAAGGCATCAAATTGGTACTGAACACACATCTCCACCAACGAAAACCCTGTAACTCATGGAGACTGAACAACACATTGTTGAATCAAAAACAATGGGTAATCGAAGAGATCAGAACAGATATCCAACTGTTTATGAAATTTAACAATAAGGAGCACACAAATATCAACTCCTTACGGACACAACAAAGGCAGTACTCAGAGGAAAATTGATAGCGCTGAGTGCCTACAACAGGAAGTTGGAAAAATGGCAAACCAACTAGTTAATGTCTCACCTTAACCTCCTGGAAAAAGAGCAACAAACCAACCCTAAACCCATTAGGATAAAGCAAATTATTAAAATCAAAGCAGAATTAAATGATTTGGAATAAAAATAACTATCGAAAGAATCAACAAAACAAGAAGTTGGTTCTTTGAAAGAATTAACAAAGTTGACAAGCCCTTAGCAAATCTTACCAAAAAAAGAAGAGAGCATATCGAAATAAACAAAATCGCAGATGAAAATGGTAATATCAGGAGAGAAATTACCAAGATCCAGAATATCATGAGGGAATACTTCTCAAACCTTTACATCAACAAATTTGAGAATCTAGAAGAAATGGATGAATTCCTAGACAATATTAACATACACACACTGAACCAAGAAGAGCTAACCCAAATCAACAGGCCTATTTCAAGCTCTGAAATAGAAATGGAAATTAGACAACTTCCACTTAAAAAGAGCCCAGGGCCAGATGGATTCACAGCTGAATTCTATAAGGTCTTCAAAGCAGAGCTCACACCAATATTCCTCAAGCTCTTCAACGAAATTGAAAATGAAGGTTCTTTACCAAACTCATTCTGTGAAGCCAGTATATCCCTCATCCCCAAACCTGACAGAGATTCATCAAAGAAAGAGAATTATAGACCCATTTCTTTGATGAACATCGATGCAAAACTTCTCAACAAAATACTGGCCTAACGTATACAACAACTCATCAAAAAAATTATACACTATGATCAAACTGGATTCATCACAGGGAGGCAAAGCTGGTTCAACATACACAAATCAGTTAATATAATTCAACACATCAACAGGAGCAAGGACAAAAATCACATGATTGTCTCAATAGATGCGGAAAAGGCATTTGACAAGATCCAAAACCCCTTTATGTTAAAAGATGTGGAGAAACTAGGAATCCATGGAACATTTCTCAATGTAATAAAGGCTGTGTATGAGAAACCCACTGCCAGTATTATACTTAATGGTGAAAATCTAAAGCCATTCCCTCTAAAATCAGGAATGAAACAAGGATGCCCACTCTCTCCACTCCTTTTTAACATAGTACTAGAATTCCTAGGCAGTGCAATAAGGCAAGAAGCAAGCATAAAGGGGATCCAAGTAGGGAAAGAGGAAATAAAATTATCCCTCTTTGCAGATGACATGATTCTGTATTTAAAGAATCCTATAGACTCTACTCCCAAGCTCCTGGAGCTGATTCAAAGCTTTGGAAGCGTAGCAGGCCATAAAATCAACCCTCACAAATCAACTGCCTTCCTTTACGCCAACAGTGAGAGGAACGAGGCAATAATCAGGACAGAAACTCCTTTCACAATAGCCTCAAAGAAAATAAAGTACCTAGGAATTAGCTTAACTAAGAATGTAAATGACCGTTTCGATGAAAACTTTAAAACCCTAAAAAAGTAAATTCAAGCAGAACTAAGGAAATGGAAAAACCTCCCATGCTCCTGGATTGGAAGAATCAACATTGTGAAAATGACAATCTTGCCAAGGGCTATCTACAAATTCAATGCAATACCCATCAACATCCCAATGTCATTCTTTAAAGAAATAGAAGAGGCAATTCAAAATTTCATGTGGAATAATAAAAGACCCCGTATAGCAAAAACACTTCTTAGCAGAAAGAACAGCGTTGGAGGAATTTCAATTCTAAACTTTAGACTCTATTACAGAGCTATAATTCTCAAAACAGCTTGGTACGGGCACAAGAACAAGCCTGAAGTCCAATGGAATAGAACTGCGGACCCAGACATTAAACCACAGACCTATGGCCACCTAATCTTTGACAAGGGAGCCAAAAAATATTATGGAAGAAAGATAGCCTCTTCAACAAGTTGTGCTGGCAGAACTGGTTAAGCACCTGCAGAAAACTAAAGTTGGATCCTTCTTTGTCACCTTGCACTAGAATTAACTCCAAATGGATCAAAGACCTGGAGGTAAAAGCTGACACACTGAAAACTTTACAGGAAGGAATAGGAGATACACTAGGCCTCCTTGGCACAGGTTGAAACTTTCTTAATAAGGACCAAGAATCACAACAAATCAGAGAAAGGCTGGATAAGTGGGACTGCATTAAACTGCAGAGCTTTTGTATGGCAACGGATATAGCTAGTAAACTAATCAGGAAGCCTACAGAGTGGGAGATGATCTTCACCAACCAAACAACGGACAAAGGCCTCATATTTAAAATATATCAACAACTCAAAAAATTGAATCACTCCAAAACTAACCTACAAAGTAACACCCATCCCATTAAAAAATGGGTCAAAGACTTAAAGAGAGTCTTCTCTGAAGAAGAAACAAAACTGGCCTATAGACACATGAAGAAATGCTCCACATCTCTGGTCATAAAAGAAATGCAAATCAAAACAACTCTAAGATTCCACCTCACTCCAGTTAGAATGGCCAGGATCAGGAAAACAAATGACAACAGATGCTGGAGGGGATGTGGCCAGGAGGGATCGCTACTACACTGTTGGTGGGAGTGCAAACTCGTTCAACCACTATGGAAAGCAGTGTGGCAGTGCCTCAAAAGGCTAAACATAGAACTCCCCTATGACCCAGCAATTCCACTACCTGACATTTACCCAACAATGCAGAAACAAGGGTATACTAAACCCACTAGCACAACAATGTTCATTGCAGCACTATTCACCATAGCAAAGATATGGAACCAACCCAGATGTCCCTCAGTTGATGAGTGGATCAACAAGTTGTGGTATTTGTACACAATGGAATTCTATGCTGCTGTCAGAAAGAATGACATCGCCTCATTTGTTAGGAAATGCAAAGACTTAGAACAAATCATATTAAGTGAAGTAAGCCAGACTCAAAGGAACTTAGGCTCAATGGTTTCCCTCATTTGTTATAATCAGTCGAAACCTAGGGCTCTACAACCAGAGATCTGCAATAGAGCAAAATCTTGATACATAAGGCCATATAATATGAAGCTAATTGAAAGGACCTCCAGGATATTGAAACAAAAGCCATGTAAGAAGTTGTCCCTCATCTCCTTTGCTGTCCCTTGGTTATCTCATATTGTTATAGTATCTCACTTTGTTATCTGATGTATTGAATTTATTTGTATTTAGTTATTTGAAATTTGATAGGGAAGGGGGGAAAACCAAGACGGTGGAGGGGGGGGGGAGGGAAATGGGTACCAAGACATGTGAAAGGGTATCAATGTATGTGAATTAATGCACCTTCTATCTGGCAAATATCATGTAACCCTTTTACTAAATACAAAAATACAAAAAAACATGTGTCTGTAGAGTTATACATTTTTATGTCTCTATATTTTTGTTTATATTTCCAGTACTATGTCCATAGCATTGGGTATGCAAATATTGAGTCCTTGCTCTTGTACTATTTGCATCATGTTTTAGAAGATCCATTGAATGGTTAGTTTCCGGCTACTTAGGCATCTTTCGTGAGAGGAACCAGTGAAAGAGCATGAGGAAAAAGAAGATTCTTACCACATGGCTACTGAGTAAATAAGAAGATAGGATGGGACTGGGGATGGACTAACAGTAAAAATGTGGAACATGTCCACTACATTTCAGCATACTTTCATAGCTTATGATAAGATTTTTCCTACTTACTTGTCATCAATCACAAATGAGTAGAAGATAAAACTAATGCCAGGAATTCAAGGAAACTCCATAGGGATAGCCACTATAACTTATTTTTCACCATTTCTAAATTTTAAGGGTCTTATACTTCTCAACAGGCTGGAGAGAGACCAAGGTTATAGAAATGAAGCCTTCATGGAATAATATGGAATTTATAGCAGCATTTAATTAAATGACAGGTTTTGTGTACATAACATATGGGTAGAAATCCTGTTGTTTTAAATGGTGGAATTTTCGGTGCATCAGTTAAAATTCTGAACAGTTAGACACATATGTAATTTTCTTAAGCCTCCTAAATCTTTCTGCAGTGAGAGTTGTGGTCCTGGATACAGGAAATTCCCTCAGGAAGGAAAGAATGCTTGCTGCTTTCATTGTACTCCCTGCACAGACAAAAAAGATGGCTAATGGGACAGGTAAGTTCATGAGTTAGGGAGAAAGACATACTTTCTTCAAGTAGCCTCAATTCCATAAAATGAAAAACACCTGTATTAATATTGCAACAGCAAAATCTTCTTCCTTCACTTACTATTTTTTTTTACCATAGATGATACAGTTCCTAACATAAGAATCACAAGCGAAGAATTACATTTCAAATGAATGTTTTCACTCTGTTGTATACATGTTTATTCCAGCAATTATTAACGTATTTTAACATGTATTAACTTAAATACAAGAGTTTTAAATCATAAACTCTCCATTTGTATCAAAGAATACTTTAGAATACTAAGAAAACAGAGACATTGCATATGTTCATTTCCTATTGCCCAGAATATCCTTTCAACATAGCAACTCCTGTGAGTTAAGTTTTGTACATCCATAACACATGCAAGGAATGGCTACGTGCTCTATTTTATATTGTCCTGGGAAGTATAAGCCTTAACATGAAAACTTTTGGATGAGGGGTTTGAGTAATCCACACGAGGCTGAGAATGACTGTGGCAGCATGAAGAGTTATACGAATATTTTGTTGGGATATTGGAAATGGCAATAAATAATATGTGTGGTAGTCATTGTGAGTAAAAATAGAGCATATAGGAAGCTCTGCCTGAGTATAATGAAGCCATAAAATAATACTGAACATGTGTGGTAATACTGTGTAATGTTTACTTTTATACTAAACAATATTGACTTGTTAGAACTACCTCTATGTGGAGATTTTGTAATTGTCTTTTAAGTACTGAAAAGGGATTAATGGTTATTTGACTTACTCAACAGATATGGAGAAGCGCATACAGTGCTCAGATCATCAGTACTCCAACACAGAGAGAAACCAGTGCCTCCAACGGATGGCAAGTTTCCTGGCTTATGGAGAGCCTTTGGGGATGGCTTTGGTTTGCTTGGCTCTTTGTTTATGTACATTCACATCTGTCGTTCTCGGAGTATTTGTAAAACATCAGAACACCTCCATTGTCAAGGCTAATAACAAGGCTCTCAGCTATATCCTGCTCATCGCACTCTTCTTCTGTTTTCTCTGTTCCTTGCTCTTTATTGGTTGTCCCAACACAGTCACCTGCATTCTACCGCAAACCACATTTGGAGTTGCATTCACTGTAGCCATTTTTGCTGTCTTGGCCAAAACTGTTACTGTGGTTCTGGCCTTCAAAGTCACTTTCCCAGGGAAAATGATGAAGTGGCTGCTTGTATCTGGGGCTCCTAACTTCACCATTCCCATCTGTACTTTGATCCAACTGATGTTCTGTGTATTCTGACTGGGGACTTCTCCTCCCTTCATTGACACAGATGTACACTCTGAACGTGGCCACATTATCATCCTGTGTAACAAGGGTTCCCTCACTGCTTTCTACTGTGTCTTGGATATCTTGTTTTCCTTGCCTTGGCCAGCTTTATTGTGGCTTTCCTGGCCAGGAACCTTCCCGACACCTTCAATGAAGCTAAGTTCCTAACCTTCAGCATGCTGGTGTTCTGCAGTGTCTGGATCACTTTCTTACCTGTCTACCACAGTGCCAAGGGGAAAGTCATGGTGGCTCTAGAGGTGTTCTACATCTTGGCTTCCAGTGCAGGGTTTCTAGGCTGAATTTTTGCCCCAAGTGCTATATTCTCTTGTTACGGCCAGATAAAAATTTCCTTCATGGATTCCAGGACAAAAGACGCAGTGGGAGAAATAAACCATCTTAAGATTGAACTTATATGATAAACTGTATTAACACTGGGCTCATATGGCAGGGTATAATGACTCACACCTGTAATCATAGCTACTGAGGAGGCTGAGATCTGAGGATCAAGGTTCAAAGCCAGCCACAGCACAAAAGGACCTGGCACTCTTAGCTCCAATTAGCCTCTAGAAAAAAAGGAAGTGGGGCTTGGCTTAAGGGTAGGGTGTTACCCTTGAGCTGAAGAGCTCAGGGAGAATGCCCAGGCCCAGGGATAGTACAGTAGCCTTAAGTTGCAAAGCTCAAGGACAGCATCCAGGCTGAGTTCAAGCCCCATGACCCACAAAAACAAAGATTGAACTTACATATCTGGTCAAATATGTAGAAGGTTGAGACTAAATTCTCCATTTCATTTTGTCCATCAGATATTAGTTTATACTGTTGGAATCAAATCAGTGAGTAAATGACTTATTCATTGCTCTTGTAATAGTATAGTCACAAATTGTAGTCAAAGCTAATATGTTAAAATTTCATTGTACATATTTCTGGAACTTTCTATTTATTCTGTACTTATCAATAATCTCCATTAGTATATTTTTATTGTCCCTAGTTTTCTAAATGTGTTTTCTTAGCCATTGGCCTAAAATTTTCTTTATGCTGCCCGTTCTGGATCTTGTACTTAAAGCCTGGTTACTGAGCCTAAGCAGTAGGGGCAGTATTGTTTATTGTTTATTTGATTTTGATTTTTGAATCAGTGATAGTAGTTTACCACTTGAGTGACTACTCCACGTTTAGCTTTGTGGTTATTACCTGTATATAATATTATTTAACTTTCTTTCCTTTAAGCCGTGATCACCAGATCTTGGCTCACCTGTGGCTCTGTTTATGGATATATTTCGTTGTTGTTGTTGTTGTTGTAGTTGTTTGCCAGTCCTGGGGTGTGAAATCAGGGTCTGACCACTGTCCTTGGACATTTTCAAGGCTAGCATTCTACCACTGGAGCCACAGCTCCACTGCCAAATTTTTCTGTGTATGTGATATCATGGAATCAAACCCAGGGCTTTGTGTATGCTAGACAAGCACACCTTAACACTAGGCCACACTCCCAGCCCATTTTTATGCTTTAAAGTACACTATTTTACTGCCTGTTCATCATTACTCTTCTTAGTCACAACTCATTAATATTTTACTCTTAAAATGTTTGATGTTTTCATAAACTCATTAGAGCATTTTGTGCTTAATACATGTATATTTCTATTCATATGTCTGCCTATTTCCATATTCCCCATTTAAATTTAGTTGGATCATTGTCCTGCATCCTCTCTGATTTCATTGCCTCTCTTTTTCCTTTTATATCCTTTCTTTCTCCTCTCTCCCTTTCTCTCTCTCTGTCTCTCTCTCTTTCTGTCTCTGTCTCTCTCTCTGTCTCTGTCTCTCTCTCTCTGTCTCTCTCTTTCTCTCCCTCTCCCCCCATGGTATTTTACAGAGATGAAGTGAACATTCACTGATAAGTGCAGAGATTTGGGTGTTCTGTGTACCCTCAAAGCTCCATAGGATGATCAACTTATCTTTATTGGAGGCACAAATGCTAAGTGAAATTCTGGGGCTGGGAGTTTGACCTAGTAGTAGAGTCCTTGCCTAGCATGCACCAAGATCCAGGTTTGCTTCCTCAGTATTACATACACAAATGCCAAAAGTGATGCTGTGGCTGAAGTGGTAGAGCTCTATCTTTTACAAAGCCCAAGGAGAGTCACAGGCCCTGAGAAATTAATTAATTCCACTACAGCTACTTAAGGAAGAGTGAAATAAAGTAAAACATGTCCTAACAAAAGTAAGTTACATGGGCAGGGATATTGGACTAGTGGTAAGAGTGCTTGCATAGCATACACAAAGACCCAGGTTCAATTCCTTGGTACAATATATATACAAAAAATGCGGGAAATGGTGCAATGGCTCCAGTGGTTCAGCTCCAGCCTTGAGAAAGGCCAAGGACAGTGCTCAGACCTCAACTTCATGGCACAGGTCTGGCAAAATTAGTAAGTTACACATCATACAGATAATCTGGAAGTAAATGCTACATTCTGGCATCCTTCTTTTGAAGTACCATGACACACATTCTTTTAGTTGTTCATAATGAACCTGCATTTAATGTCTACTGAAAAATGTCTTCTAACCTATTCTGAATCAGTTCTTCCACATAAAAGGAAGGAAAGGTGAAAGGAAGGAGGTGATATGTACTTTCTTTCCTTAAACCAAGGTTATCACCTAGTCCTGTAAAAGTAAAACTGTTACATTTTTTTTCTTAGATGAGAGACATGAAATGTTTGTGTAAAACTTTGGGAGGAAATACGTTATAATAACCTATTGAGCAGAGCCTTGAAAATACATTGTATTCACTCTCCACATTGCAATAACAGTAAGATTGTAGTAAAGGTTTGTTGAGAATATTAATTCAGATGTAGAAATTCCTTTGAAAAAGAAACCTAAGACTTTTACAGCTAGTTGAAAACTAGAGAAAGAATTCTTGAAGTTATGGCCTAAGTTTTGATACATAGTTTACATGGGATTTCAAACTTACGGCGTATGAATCTTAAATATTGGTCTGATACAGACTCAAAGATCTCTGATTTTTAATAAAATAGATTTGTAATAAGGGAATAAGAACAAAGAACTTGTAGAATGTTATCACAGTGACAGTGACAATTCCCTCACTACTTCTGACACTGGGGGAAGAGATAAAGAACCCATAATGAAACTTTGGAATTTTACCTACATTCTGCTGTAAAACAAACAGATTTCAAAAATGTCTGACATCCTCAAAATGTTCTAAAACCAAAGATTCCTACATTGGAAAAAAGTGATCCTGAAATCAGAACATATGTCATTTTACCATTCAAATGTCTGCTTTTAATGACAATGAAGTCATGAGGTATGAAAATAAAATGCAAATATTAATAAGTGAGTAATGATAAAGATTATTTATGGAAATTAACAATTTCTGACAATTCTAACACCTAAGACTTACTGAAAGCACTTTCTAGTACTGTCACTATTGTGATTAAGTTACTCAGAGAATCTATAATAAGGAAAAAGACCCTTAGGAACAAGAGGCACACATATATATTTGTATAATATCAATAAAGTTTAAAAGATAATCAAAAGGACCACAAATAAATTATGTTTTTATAAATTATCTTACATAAAGCCATTACTACATTTTTTCAATGTTGCAATACAGAAAAAGGAATATATCCACATGTGCAAGAGTTTACATCCATTGAGCTCCCAAATAAACTTTTTCTGCATGATCAGATTAGAAACAAAAATTTCTCAGAAATCCATAAGAGCTGATAAAGGTATAAGAAATTAAATTCCCTGGTATCAGTGGATCTCACCTGTACTCTAAGATACTCGGGAAGCTAAGATGTGAAAATCAAGCTCCAAATTCAGCCTGTGAAGGAAACACAGAATAAAAAACTAATCAGAAAAAGCCAGAATTGGTGTTGTGGTTCCATCTGTACAGTGCTACTTTCAAGCAAAAGAAGCTCAGCATTCAGGCCATAAGTTCAAGTTCCAGGACCAAGAAGGAAAAGAAAGAAAGAAAAAGGAAGGAAGAATGGAAGAAGAAAGAAAGAAAGAAAGAAAGAAAGAAAGAAAGAAAGAAAAAAGAAAGGAGCAAGGGAGGGAGGGAGGGAAGGAAGGAAGGAAGGAAAGAATGAAGGAAGGAAGGAAAAAAGGAAGGAAGGAAGGAAGGAAAAAGGGGAGAGAGAGAGAGAGAAAGAGAGAGAGAGAGAGAGAGAGAGAGAGAAAGAGAGAGAGAGAGAGAGAGAGAGAGAGAGAGAGATGGAGGGATTGAAGAAGGAAGGAAGAAAAGTAATCTATCCCTTGATTCTATGTTTCACAGTCTAAAGAGTAACTCAATAACTTTCCCAGCCACTGAAGGTGATGTTCTTCAATATTATTTTTCATCCAGAATTTCTGTTCATAAATCTGTGGTGTTTTCTGAAAAATCTTCAATTAAATTCAAATATTTTTATTCCTTTTAATGGTGTAAAGTTTCTTTATTAGGAATTTGGATCATCTCAAAACAAATACAATCAAGTTTCAGGGGTGTCTTCTTGAAAGAAAAATTGAACAGTAGTCTGTCAGTGGCTCCACGTATTGGTAAGGGGATAGAGATCTGAGAATGGCAGTTCAAAGTCATATAATGTAGGAAAATTCATAACATGTTAGTCTGGAGTTAACTACAAAAAAGCTTAAGGTGGAATAGTGGTAAAAGTAGTAGAGCATTATCCTGGAGGCAAACACCTAAGAGACATCTGACAGGATCTGAAATTAAGATCCTCCAATGGTACTTATACTCACATGCATCTTCACCTGTGTGTGCATGCACAAGCATATGTTTGTGTGAGCACAAACACACACACACACACACACAAACACAAACAGAAAAGGAAAACAAGTTCCTTCACCTTTATTATTTCAATATGGCACTGCAATGAGACACACATTATGACCCCATACATGTCCCAACATCAATACCATTATTTTGTCCAGTTCTGTCCACTTATCAATTCAGTTGCATCATCTAGTACGTTATTCATGAAAATACTTTCTTGACACACTGTGCGACTATATCTATCAAAAGTAATTTTATCCCTAGGGTTTCACTATTTTTGGTCATGAGGAGAGAATGACCTACAAACATGTTTTCCAAATTGTGATTTTTCTTTGGAAAATCTGATTTCCTCAGAGGCATAATCTCAGGAAAGAAAGTTTTACACATTTCTACAGAGGATTTCAGGAAACTTATATGAGAAAAACTGTGTTAGATTGACCATTTCTATCATATAGATGACATATACACAAATACAACATGTTTGGATAAACCTGGAGGAGAAAAACTAGCTTCATGCAAAGTAAAATTTCAGCTTGGCAGAGGCTTCAGTGATAACTCCTTTCAACATTTCTGTTTATTCTTCTTCAGTTTCTTCTCCTTATCAGGTTGTTGAGTTGCAATGTCTGCTTTTCCACAATGAAGCACATGGCAGACATGGATGGAGATGTGATAATTGCTGTATTTCCCCTCTCTGTAATATGGAAACAGATCATAGTAAAAGTGATTCATTTAATTATGAAGAAAAGAGCATATATAATGTACCATTTTATTTGCATTAAAAGTTTGTTCTGAAGATGATCAATGGCTGAGGGAACTCTGAGTATTCAAATTAATGCTCTTTATCCTAACCTCCAATGTCCTACTGCACCACAATCACTCAAATTCAGATGGCAATTTTTGCTGAGTCATTTGCATCCTATTAAGAAAGTTACTTACCTCCAAGATATTGAAACAAAAGTCATATAATGAATGATTGTTGTCCTTAATGTACTATGTTGTCTCTCATCTCCTTTGCTGTCCCTTGGTTATCTCATATTGGTATAGTATCTCACTTTGTTATCTGATATATTGAATTTATTTGTATTTGGATATTTGAAATCTGATAGGGAAGGAGGGAAAACCAAGAGGGGTGGGGGGTTTCGGGGGGGAGGGAAATGGGTACCAAGACATGTGAAATGGTATCAATGTATGTGAAATAATGCACCTTCTATCTGGCAAATATCATGTAACCCTTTTAGTAATTACTATAAAAAATGAATAAAAGACACTTACCTATGCCTTTATCTTGAAATATTTTCTCTTTTTTTCCTACTATTTTTAAAGAGTGAAGGGTAGTGTTGATTCATTTCTCAAAATACAGATAACTTGTATTCACAGGGCCATGCTTAATAAGAAGGGCATGTTCAAGGAATCAGATGCCTGCAGCTGTTTCTAACTATTTTTGAGACTTATTTTTTCTTTTTGCCAGGCCTGGGGATTGAACTAAGGGGCCTGGGCACTGTCCTTGGACTTTCTGAAGGCTAGGTGCTCTACCACTTGAACCACAGAATCACTTTTGGCTTCGTCTGTGTATGTGGGTACCCAGGACTCAAACCCAGGGCTTTGTGCATGTTACGAAAGCACTCTACCACTTGGCATAAGTCTTCTTTTTAAGTTTCACTTTTTAATGTATTAGTGTGTGACAAAACACAGACACACGCACACACACACATGACTGTATGTATAAGTGTAAAGGCATAAACACATGCATACATGCATGGTTATATTCATATGTGTGTGTTTTGTGTGGTTAAAACTCCCTAACTGAAATCAAGTGTAGTGATACAACCTTGCCTTTTGTCTAATTAAAGCTCATGTTAGCTTTAGCTATCAACACAGTACTTTAAGAACAATGATCACACAAGATGAAACACTTGCTTCCACATTCTGGAAATCCTTTCACTAAGCCTCATCCTAAATTACTATATCTAGGTTTTGCAATATTGCTAATCTTTTTCTAGGAGAGTCCTAGATCCCTACTAACTATTACAAAGAGGGAAAACATTGAGCCTATGCTTCTTTGTGTCTGGATTACTTCACTTAATATGAATTTTTTCTAAGTCTTTCCATTTCTTTACAAATGGATCACTACTACAATGTTGGTGGGAGTGAAAACTCATTCAACCACTATGGAGAAGCAGTGTGGCAGGTGCCTCAAAAGGCTAAACATAGAACTCCCCTATGACCCAGCAATTCCACTACATGGCATTTACCCAACAATCCAGAAACAAGAGCATACTAAACCTCACTAGCATAACAATGTTCATTGCAACACTATTCACCATAGCAAAGATATGGAACCAACCCAGATGTCCCTCAGTTGATGAGTGGATCAACAAGTTGTGGTATTTGTACACAATGGAATTCTATGCTGCTGTCAGAAAGAATGACATCGCCCCATTTGTTAGGAAATGGAAAAGACTGAGAACAAATCATATTAAGTGAAGTAAGCCAGACTCAGAGGAACTTAGGCTCAGTGGTTTCCCTCATTCGTCATAATCAGTAGAAACCTTGGGCTCTACTAGCAGAGATTTGCAATAGAGCAAAAGGCTATATACACGGCCATATAATGTGAAGCTAATTGAAAGGACCTCCAAGATATTGAAACAAAAGCCACATAATGAATGATTGTTGTCCTTAATGTACTATGGTGTCTCTCATCTCCTTTGCTGTCCCTTGGTTATCCCATATTGGTATAGTATCTCACTTTGTTATCTGATATATTGAATTTATTTGTATTTGGATACTTGAATATTTGATAGGGAAGGGGGAAAAAAAAAGACGGGTCGGGGGTGTGGGGTTGGGGGCAAATGGGTACCAAGACATGTGAAAGGGTATCAATGTATGAGAATTAATGCACCTTCTATCTGGCAAATATCATGTAACCTTTTTACTAATTACAATGAAAAAATTTAAAAAAAAGAAAGTTGTAGTGTGTGGGGAGGATGATGGGGTCAAATTCATTTCTTCTTAGACATATACCTCATCTGGTTGCCCTGAATTTTCCTGGCCTTCTTCTTAGAGAAAGGCCTGTTATACTGGATTTGTGGCTTGGCAATGATCTAGCATGTACATCTTCGAGTAAGACATCCACAACTTCCATGCCTGAGACTCGAGTTTCCTGACCTTTGGCAACAGCACAGCAACATCTTTCTTCCTCTGGAGCCACAGGCCAAGTGAGCTGGCTTGAGTTGGTTGTTAGTTACAGTGGCTTGGTTACCAGGGTTCCATATTCTGTTCCATTGTGAGGGAGGCAGGGTCACCTTTCAGGGCCCAACGACCAAAGATCCTTGCTCACAGAAGACCTCACCAAAGACATACTGGAGGCTGAATCTCTCCTCCAATCTCACTATATACATGTGGATGTAGTAAACAGCACACCTTATTTGTCCAATCCCAATGTCTTCCACTAGGCCCAACTACCAGTCTGGTCTCAGGCTCAAGGAGCCTTTCTTATGTAAGATCCAAACTTAAGGGTCAATATTGCCCTCATCCTTTACAAAACATTTGCTTCACAGTGCCTTCTCTGCCTGCATTTTGCCCCTTGTCGAATTTTTTTTGTTTTTGCTAGTCTTGGGACTTGACCTCAGAGTGTGAACATTGTTCTTGGGCTTTCTTTAGGGTTTAGCTGTCCCACCGAGCCACAGCACCACTTGCAGCGTTTTCTACGTATGTGGTAATGAGGAATCAAACCTGAGTCTTTTTGCGTGGTAGCCAAGGACTCTACCTCTAGGTCAAACACACAGGGCATCTTGCACATATTTTTGACGTCAATCTACTAGGATATTATTAGGTTTCTGTATCCTAATCAATTTTTTCCTGATGATTAGCTTTGCTGTCATGTGTAAAAAATGCAAGAGGGAAAAACACAGAAGAATTAGTGAAATTAAAAAAAAAGCATTACACACATGGATAAGTGTTCATTCTTTGTAGGAGAAAGGATATTTTGATATGATGATGATGATGACTTTATAATTACTATGTCAGGGTTGAGAGTTTGGCATTGTGGTAGAGTGCTTGCCTAGCATCCATGAAGATCTGGGTTTGATTGCTCAGTATCACATAGATAGAAAATCTAGATGTGGCACTGTGGCTCAAGTGGCAAAGGGCTAGACTTGAGAAAACCCGAGGACAGTGCTCAGGTCCTGAATTCAAGCCCCAAGACTGGCAGAAAGATAAAAGAAAATAAAAATGCTTTTTACGAGCTAATTCACTCACAGCATTTGCTTCTGAAATCTTCATTTCTGCATCTTGTGAAATACCCCTTTCCCTCCACGTAGACAAGAAAAACAGATCCTTCCCATGGTCTACTGTGAGGCCACTGGTTGGGCTAAGAGCTAGTCGTGCAGCAACACATAAATTTTATTCTAATACTTTCCAAACTTTGTACTCAAATATGCTACCTACTTACCAACTTAGGTCAGTTATCCTTATGCTAGACCTTTTCTTCATTACTACAATATTCTTACACTCCTACGTTAATCCTCTTGTACCTACCTTGACCTCTCTCATTCTTTTTTTCTATCTCTGGACCTATGCTCGTCTTTCAACCCTTATACTGCACGGATGTACACTTGATGGCTGTTGAGCAATATTGTGTATGTAGGTGGTTAATTATTCTCTAGGCTCAGAGGGACTTAAAGACAATAGAGATTGGATTGAGAGGCTTATTGTTTTGGGTATAAATCGCTTATCATTGGTTGTATTACACTGGTCTGTAAGTGCACAAAAAGAAAGAGTGATAATACCCATCAAAACTTGTGAACATCTAGTGTCTGCCAGCTACAGAGGTCTAGGTTGGTTATATCTGAAAAACTATAATCGTATTTAGTAGTAATCTTGCTCCCATTTTCAAATGGGCAGAACAAGATACTCAAGAAAAATGTCAAATCAAGAAACAACATCCCCCACCCAATGTAAACAGACAATGGAACAGTCACTGGCAAACCTAGAGGAGAGTCTTCCAAGTGCTACACAAATGCAATTGATAAACATCATTAATGGAAAATGTGAAAATATAAAGAAAGAGATAATGGAGGAAGCCATAGCTGAACAAGAGGAAAGCATAAACAAGGTGATAAGTGAAAAAGAAAAAGCCATAAAGGAGGCCATAATAAAGGTTTTTCAAAGAAAGATGGATGAATTCATAGAATCCACAAATAAAAACGTGACCAAACTCCAGCAGATGTCCAAAGAAAATAAAGCTACTGAGCTAACCACTCAAAAGGAAACCAAGGAGATAAAGAATTCCATACATGATCTAAAACAAGAGATGCAAGGCATCAAAAATGAGCAATTAGAAGCAAGGGAGATGAAAAATAAAGTAGATAGCTTTGATAGCAGGTTAGACAATGCAGAGGAGAGAATTTCCGGGGCTGAAGATAATTTAGTTATTATAGAGAAAGAACAGAAAATGAGTCAATCCAAATCTAGGAAATATGAGAGAGCGCTTCAGGAGGTCCAAGATACAATTAGGAAGCCTAATTTAAGGCTAGTTGGTATTGAGGAGGGCGTGGAGAAAGAGGTCAATGGTATTGGAAATATACTTCAGGGAACCATCTCAGAGAATTTCCCAAATATCCAGAAGGGCAGGCCCATCCAGATACGAGAAGCTTTTAGAACCCCAAACACACCTGACCAGTAAAGAACATCCCACCGCCTCATTGTGATCCGAACTGGATCAATAGAAAAGAAAGAAAAGATCCTAAAGGCAGCCAGGAAAAGGGATCAGTAACTTATAAAGGCAAAAAAATCAGAATAACCACAGATTTCTCAGCAGAGACCATGCAAGCATGAAGTGACTGGAAGCATATATGTCATGCCCTTAAATCAAATAACTACCAACCAGGAATACTGTAGCCAGGTAAGCTCTCATTCATGACTGAGGGAACAATACAAACACTCCATTCCAGGGAAAAGCTGCACCAATATGTCGAAACAAAACCAACACTACAGAGAATTCTCAAAGATGCTGTATACATAGAAAACCAAAATAAATGCAATATAGGGAAAGAAATGGCACCTAAACAGCATACCATCTAAGGACCACAAGAACTGTCAAGACACAGGCCCTACTAAAAGCTTTTAAAAATGGTAGGAACTAATAAATATCTGTCAATCCTAACTCTCAATATCAATGGACTTAACTCTCCAATTAAACGGCATAGGCTGTCTAGTTGGATCAAAAAGCAAGAGCCATCGTTCTGCTGTCTTCAAGAGACACATCTTACCCCAAAACAATCATCTTTTGAAAGTGAGAGGTTGGAATAAACTCTATCAAGCTAACTGCCTCCATAAACAGGCTGGAGTTGCCATCCTCATATCAGATACAATAGACTTCAAACTAAAATTAGTAAGAAAAGACAAAGAAGGTTACTACATACTACTAAAGGGATCTTTCCTCCAGGAAGACACAACGATCCTAAATATTTACACACCCAATCCCGGAGCTCCAAACTTCATCAAGCAAACTTTACTTACACTGAAACCATACATAGATCGAAATACAGTGATTGTCGGTGACTTTAACACACCACTCTCACCTATGGACAGATCAACAAGGCAAAAACTCAACAGAGAAACCTTAGAACTGAACAAATATATAGACAAACTAGATCTAACAGACATCTGCAGAATATTCCACCAGTATCAACAGCAAATACGTTTTTCTCAGCAGCACATGGAACATTTTCAAAAGTAGACCACATCTTAGACCATAAAAGAAACCTGGACAGATTCAGAAACCCTGAAATTATTCCATGTACACTCTCAGACCATAAAGGCATCAAACTGGAACTAAACACACATCTCCACCAATGAAAACCCTATAACTCATGGAGACTGAACAACACATTGTTGAATCAAAAACAATGGGTAATCGAAGAGATCAGCACAGATATCCAACTGTTTATGAAAATTAACAATAAGGAGCACGCAAATATTAACTCCTTAGGGACACAACAAAGGCAGTATTCAGAGATAAATTTATAACGCTGAGTGCCTACAACAGCAAGTTGGAAAAATGGCAAACCAACTAGTTAATGTCTCACCTTAACCTCCTGGAAAAAGAGCAACAAACCAACCCTAGTCCCAGTACAAGAAAGCAAATAATTAAAATCAAAGCAGAATTAAATGATTTCGAATAAAAAAAACTATAGAAAGAATCAACAAAGCAAGGAGTTGGTTCTTTGAAAGAATTAACAAAATTGACAAGCCCTTAGCAAATCTTACCAAAAAAAGAAGAGAGCATATCGAAATAAACAAAATCGCAGATGAAAATGGTAATATCACGAAAGAAAATACCAAGATCCAGAATATCATGAGGTAATACTTCTCAAACCTTTATGCCTACAAATTTGAGAATCTAGATGAAATCGATGAATTCCGAGCCAATATTAACATACCCACATTGAACCAAGAAGAACTAAGCCAACTCAACAGGCCTATTTCAAGCTCTAAAATAGAAATGGAAATTAGACAACTTCCACCTAAGAAAATCCCAGGGCCAGATGGATCACAGCTGAATTCTATAATGTCTTCAAATCAGAGCTCACACCAATACACCTCAAGCTATTCAACGAAATTGAAAATGAAGGTTCCTTACCAAACTCATTCTATGAAGCCAGTATAACCCTCATCCCCCAACCTGACAGTTAGTCATCAAAGAAAGAGAACTATAGACCTATATCTTTGATGAACATCGATGCAAAACTTCTCAACAAAATATTGGGCAACCGTCTACAACAACTCATCAAAAAATTATACATTATGATCAAACTGGATTCATCACAGTGAGGCAAAGCTGGTTCAACGTACGCAAATCAATTAATATAATTCAACACATCAACAGGAACAAGGACAAAAATCACATGATTGTCTCAATAGACGTGGAAAAGGCATTTGACAAGATCCAACACCCCTTTATGTTAAAAGCTCTGGAGAAACTAGGTATCCATGGAACATTCCTCAATGTAATAAAGGCTGTGCATGAGAAACCTACTGCTAGTATTACACTTAATGGTGAAAATCTAAAATCAGGAATGAGACAAGGATGCCCACTCTCTCCACTCCTCTTTAACATAGTACTAGAATTCCTAGCCAGTGCAATAAGGCAAGAAGCAAGCATAAAGGGGATCCAAGTAGGGAAAGAGGAAATAAAACTATCCCTCTTTGCAGATGACATGATTCTGTATTTAAAGAATCCTATAGACTCTACTCCCAAGCTCCTGGAGCTGATTCAAAGCTTTGGAAGGGTAGCAGGCTATAAAATCAACCCTCAAAAATCAACTGCCTTCCTTTACGCCAACAGTGAGAGGAATGAGGCAATAATCAGAAAAGAAACTCCTTTCACAATAGCCTCAAAGAAAATAAAGTACCTAGGAATTAGCTTAACTAAATATGTAAAGGACCTTTTTGACGAAAACTTTAAAACCCTGAAAAAGGAAATTCAAGCAGAACTAAGGAAATGGAACAATCTCCCATGCTCTTGGATTGGAAGAATCAACATTGTGAAAATGACATTCTTGCCAAGAGCTATCTACAAATTCAACGCAATACCCATCAATATCCCAATGGCATTCTTTAAAGAAATAGAAGAGGCAATTCAAATTTCATATGGAATAATAAAAGACCCCGTGTAGCAAAAACACTTCTTAGCAGAAAGAACAGCGTTGGAGGAATTTCAATTCCAAACTTTAGACTCTATTACAGAGCTATAATTCTCAAAACAGCTTGGTACTGGCACAAGAACAGGCCTGAAGATCCATGGAATAGAACTGAGGACCCAGATATTAAACCACAGACCTATGGCCACCTAATCTTTGACAAGTGAGCCAAAAAAGTAGAATGGAAGAAAGACAGTCTCTTCAACAAGTTGTGCTGGCAGAACTGGTTAAGCACCTGCAGAAAACTAAAGTTGGACCCTTCTTTGTCACCTTGCACTACAATTAACTCTAAATGGATCAAAGACCTGGAGGTAAAAGCTGACACACTGAAAAGTTTACAGGAAGGAATAGGAGATACACTAGGCCTCCGTGGTACAGGTCGAAACTTTCTTAATAAGGACCAAGAAATACAACAAATCAGAAAAATGCTGGATAAGTGGGACTGCATTAAACTGCAGAGCTTTTGTATGGCAAAGGACATAGCTAGTAAATTAATTAGGAAGCTTATAGAGTGGGAGAAGATCTTCACAAAACAAACAACAGACAAAGGTCTCATATCTAAAATATATCAACAACTCAAAAAATTGAATCACTCCAAAACTAATCTCCAAAGTAACAACCATCCCATTAAAAAAGGGCCAAAGTCTTAAAGAGAATCTTCTCTGAAGAAGAAACAAAAATGGCCTATGGACACATGAAGAAATGCTCAACATCTCTGGTCATAAAAGAAATGCAAATCAAAACAACTCTAAGATTCCACCTCACTCCAGTTAGAATGGCCAGGATCAGGAAAATGAATAATAAAAGATGCTGGAGGGCATGTGGCCAGGAGGGATCACTACTACACTGTTGGTGGGAGTGCATACTCGTTCAACCACTATGGAAAGCTAAACATAGAACTCCCCTATGACCCAGCAATTCCACTACTTGGCATTTACCCAACCATCCAGAAACAAGGGCATACTAAATCCTCTAGCACAACAATGTTCATTGTAGCACTATTCACCATAGCAAAGATATATAACCAACCTAGATATCCCTCAGTTGATGAGTGGATCAACAGATTGTGGTATTTGTACACAATCGAATTCTATGCTGCTGTCAGAAAGAATGACATCGCCGCATTTGTTAGGAAATGGAAAGACTTAGAAAAAATCATATTAAGTGAAGTAAGCCAGACTCAAAGAACTTAGGCTCAATGGTTTCCCTCATTTGTTATAATCAGTAGAAACCTTGGGCTCTACAAGCAGAGATCTGCAATAGAGCAAAATCTTGATACATAAGGCCATATAATATGAAGCTAATTGAAAGGTCCTCCAGGATATCGAAACAAAAGCCATGTAACAAGTGATTGTTGTCCCTAATGTACTATGTTGTCTCTCATCTCCTTTGCTGTCCCTTGGTTATCTCATATTGTTATAGTATCTCAGTTTGTTATCTGATGTATTGAATTTATTTTTATTTGGTTATTTAAAATTTGATAGGGAAGGGGGGAAAACCAAGACGGTGGAGGGTGGGGGGGAGGGAAATATGTACCAAGACATGTGAAAGGGTATCAATGTACATGAATTCATGCACCTTCTATCTGGCAAATATCATGTAACCCTTTTACTAAATACAATAAAAAATGCAAGAAAACGTATGTCTGTAGAGTTATAAATATTTATGTCTCTATATTTTTGTTTATATTTCCAGTACTATGTCCATAGCATTGGGTATGCAAATATTGAGTCCTTGCTCTTGTACTATTTGCATCATGTTTTAGAAGATCCATTGAATGGTTAGTTTCCGGCTACTTAGGCATCTTTCGTGAGAGGAACCAGTGAAAGAGCATGAGGAAAAAGAAGATTCTTACCACATGGCTACTGAGTAAATAAGAAGATATGATGGGACTGGGGATGGACTAACAGTAAAAATATGGAACATGTCCACTACATTTCATCATAGTTTCATAGCTTATGATAAGATTTTTCCTACTTACTTGTCATCAATCACAAATGAGTAGAAGATAAAACTAATGCCAGGAATTCAAGGAAACTCCATAGGGATAGCCACTATAACTTATTTTTCACCATTTCTAAATTTTAAGGGTCTTATACTTCTCAACAGGCTGGAGAGAGACCAAGGTTATAGAAATGAAGCCTTCATGGAATAATATGGAATTTATAGCAGCATTTAATTAAATGACAGGTTTTGTGTACATAACATATGGATAGAAATCCTGTTGTTTTAAATGGTGGAATTTCGGTGCATCAGTTAAAATTCTGAACAGTTACTGACACATAAATAATTTTCCTACGCATCCTCATCTTTCTGCAGTGAGAGTTGTGGTCCTGGATTCAGGAAATCCCCTCAGGAAGGAAAGAATGCTTGCTGCTTTGATTGTACTCCCTGCACAGAAAAAGAGATGGCTAATGGGACAGGTAAGTTCATGAGTTAAGGAGAAGACATACTTTCTTCAAGTAGCCTCAATTCCATAAAATGAAAAAGACCTGTATTAATATTGCAACAGCAAAATCTTCTTCCTTCACTTACTAATTTTTTACCATAGATGATACAGTTCCTAACATAAGAATCACAAGCGAAGAATTACATGTCAAATGAATGTTTTCACTCTGTTGTGTACATGTTTATTCCAGCAATTACTAACGTATTTTAACATGTATTAACTTAAATACAAGAGTTTTTAATCATAAACTCTCCATTTTTATCAAAGAATACTTTAGAATACTAAGAAAACAGAGACATTGCATATGTTCATTTCCTATTGCCCAGAATATCCTTTCAACATAGCAACTCCTGTGAGTTAAGTTTTGTACATCCATAACACATGCAAGGAATGGCTTCAGGCTCTATTTTATATTGTCCTGGGAAGTATAAGCCTTAACATGAAAACTTTTGGATGAGGGGTTTGAGTAATCCACACGAGGCTGAGAATGACTGTGGCAGCATGAAGAGTTATACGAATATTTTGTTGGGATATTGGAAATGGCAATAAATAATATGTGTGGTAGTCATTGTGAGTAAAAATAGAGCATATAGGAAGCTCTGCCTGAGTATAATGAAGCCATAAAATAATACTGAACATGTGTGGTAATACTGTGTAATGTTTACTTTTATACTAAACAATATTGACTTGTTAGAACTACCTCTATGTGGAGATTTTGTAATTGTCTTTTAAGTACTGAAAAGGGATTAATGGTTATTTGACTTACTCAACAGATATGGAGAAGCGCATACAGTGCTCAGATCATCAGTACTCCAACACAGAGAGAAACCAGTGCCTCCAACGGATGGCAAGTTTCCTGGCTTATGGAGAGCCTTTGGGGATGGCTTTGGTTTGCTTGGCTCTTTGTTTATGTACACTCACATCTGTCATTCTCGGAGTATTTGTAAAACATCAGAACACCTCCATTGTCAAGGCTAATAACAAGGCTCTCAGCTATATCCTGCTCATCGCACTCTTCTTCTGTTTTCTCTGTTCCTTGCTCTTTATTGGTTGTCCCAACACAGTCACCTGCATTCTACCGCAAACCACATTTGGAGTTGCATTCACTGTAGCCATTTTTGCTGTCTTGGCCAAAACTGTAACTGTGGTTCTGGCCTTCAAAGTCACTTTCCCAGGGAAAATGATGAAGTGGCTGCTTGTATCTGGGGCTCCTAACTTCACCATTCCCATCTGTACTTTGATCCAACTGATGTTCTGTGTATTCTGACTGGGGACTTCTCCTCCCTTCATTGACACAGATGTACACTCTGAACGTGGCCACATTATCATCCTGTGTAACAAGGGTTCCCTCTCTGCTTTCTACTGTGTCTTGGATATCTTGTTTTCCTTGCCTTGGCCAGCTTTATTGTGGCTTTCCTGGCCAGGAACCTTCCCGACACCTTCAATGAAGCCAAGTTCCTAACCTTCAGCATGCTGGTGTTCTGCAGTGTCTGGATCACTTTCTTACCTGTCTACCACAGTGCCAAGGGGAAAGTCATGGTGGCTATAGAGGTGTTCTACATCTTGGCTTCCAGTGCAGGGTTCCTAGGCTGAATTTTTGCCCCAAGTGCTATATTCTCTTGTTACGGCCAGATAAAAATTTCCTTCATGGATTCCAGGACAAAAGACGCAGTGGGAGAAATAAACCATCTTAAGATTGAACTTATATGATAAACTGTATTAACACTGGGCTCATATGGTAGGGTATAATGACTCATACCTGTAATCATAGCTACTGAGGAGGCTGAGATCTGAGGATCAAGGTTCAAAGCCAGCCACAGCACAAAAGGACCTGGCACTCTTAGCTCCAATTAGCCTCTAGAAAAAAAAGGAAGTGGGGCTTGGCTTAAGGGTAGGGTGTTAGCCTTGAGCTGAAGAGCTCAGGGAGAATGCCCAGGCCCAGGTATAGTACAGTAGCCTTAAGTTGCAGAGCTCAAGGACAGCATCCAGGCTGAGTTCAAGCCCCATGACCCACAAAAAAAAAGATTGAACTTACATATCTGGTCAAATATGTAGAAGGTTGAGACTAAATTCTCCATTTCATTTTGTCCATCAGATATTAGTTTATACAGTTGGAATCAAATCAGTGAGTAAATGACTTATTCATTGCTCTTGTAATAGTATAGTCACAAATTGTAGTCAGAGCTCATACGTTAAAATTTCATTGTACATATTTCTGGAACTTTCTATTTATTCTGTACTTATCAGTAATCTCCATTAGTATATTTTTATTGTCCCTAGTTTTCTAAATGTGTTTTCTTAGCCATTGGCCTAAAATTTTCTTTATGCTGCCGGTTCTGGGTCTTGAACTTAAAGCCTGGTTACTGAGCCTAAGCAGTAGGGGCAGTATTGTTTATTGTTTATTTGGTTTTGATTTTTGAATCAGTGATAGTAGTTTACCACTTGAGTGACTGCTCCACTTTTAGCTTTGTGGTGGTTACCTGTATATAATATTATTTGACTTTCTTTCCTTTAAGCCATGATCACCAGATCTAAGCTACCCTGTGGCTCTGTTTATGGATATATTTCGTTGTCGTTGTTGTTGTTGTTGTTGTTGTTGTTGTTTGCCAGTCCTGGGGTGTGAAATCAGGGTCTGACCACTGTCTTGGACATTTTCAAGGCTAGCATTCTACCACTAAAGCCACAGCTCCACTGCCAACTTTTTCTGTGTATGTGATATCATGGAATCAAACCCAGGGCTTTGTGTATGCTAGGCAAGCACACGTTAACACTAGGCCACACTCCCAGCCCATTTTTATGCTTTAAAGTACATTATTTTACTGCCTGTTCATCATTACTCTTCTTAATCACAACTCATTAATATTTTACTCTTAAAAATGTTTGATGTTTTCATAAACTCATTAGAGCATTTTGTGCTTAATACATGTATATTTCTATTCATATGTCTGCCTATTTCCCTATTCCCCATTTAAATTTAGTTGGATCATTGTCCTGCATCCTCTCTGATTTCATTGCCTCTCTTTTTCCTTTTATATCCTTTCTTTCTCCTCTCTCTCTTTCTCTCTCTCTGTCTCTCTCTCTCTGTCTCTCTCTCTCTCTGTCTCTCTCTGTCTCTGTCTTTCTCTCCCTCTCCCCCCATGGTATTTTACAGAGATTAAGTGAACATTCACTGATAAGTGCAGAGATTTGGGTGTTCTGTGTACCCTCAAAGCTCCATAGGATGATCAACTTATCTTTATTGGAGGCACAAATGCTAAGTGAAATTCTGGGGCTGGGAGTTTGGCCTAGTAGTAGGGTCCGTGCCTAGCATGCACCAAGATCCAGGTTTGCTTCCTCAGTACTACATACACAAATGCCAAAATGCTGTGGCTGAAGTGGTAGAGCTCTATCTTTGAGAAAGCCCAAGGAGAGTCACAGGCCCTGAGAAATTAATTAATTCCACTACAGCTACTTAAGGAAGAGTGAAATAAAGTAAAACATGTCCTAACAAAAGTAAGTTACATGGGCAGGGATATTGGACTAGTGGTAAGAGTGCTTGCATAGCATACACAAAGACCCAGGTTCAATTCCTTGGTACAATATATATAGAAAAAATGCTGGAAATGTTGCAATGGCTCCAGTGGTTCAGCTCCAGCCTTGAGAAAGGCCAAGGACAGGGTTCAGACCTCAACTTCATGGCACAGGTCTGGCAAAATTAGTAAATTACACATCATACAGATAATCTGGAAGTAAATACTACATTCTGGCATCCTTCTTTTGAAGTACCATGACACACATTCTTTTAGTTGTTCATAATGAACCTGCATTTAATGTCTACTGAAAAATGTCTTCTAACCTATTCTGAATCAGTTCTTCCACATAAAAGGAAGGAAAGGTGAAAGGAAGGAGGTGATATGTACTTTCTTTCCTTAAACCAAGGTTATCACCTAGTCCTGTAAAAGTAAAACTGTTACATTTTTTTTCTTAGATGAGAGACATGAAATGTTTGTGTAAAACTTTGGGAGGAAATACGTTATAATAACCTATTGAGCAGAGCCTTGAAAATACATTGTATTCACTCTCCACATTGCAATAACAGTAAAATTGTAGTAAAGGTTTGTTGAGAATATTTAATTCAGATGTAGAAATTCCTTTGAAAAAGAAACCTAAGACTTTTACAGCTAGTTGAAAACTAGAGAAAGAATTCTTGAAGTTATGGCCTAAGTTTTGATACATAGTTTACATGGGATTTCAAACTTACGGCGTATGAATCTTAAATATTGGTCTGATACAGACTCAAAGATCTCTGATTTTTAATAAAATAGATTTGTAATAAGGGAATAAGAACAAAGAACTTGTAGAATGTTATCACAGTGACAGTGACAATTCCCTCACTACTTCTGACACTGGGGGAAGAGATAAAGAACCCATAATGAAACTTTGGAATTTTACCTACATTCTGCTGTAAAACAAACAGATTTCAAAAATGTCTGACATCCTCAAAATGTTCTAAAACCAAAGATTCCTACATTGGAAAAAAGTGATCCTGAAATCAGAACATATGTCATTTTACCATTCAAATGTCTGCTTTTAATGACAATGAAGTCATGAGGTATGAAAATAAAATGCAAATATTAATAAGTGAGTAATGATAAATATTATTTATGGAAATTAACAATTTCTGACAATTCTAACACCTAAGACTTACTGAAAGCACTTTCTAGTACTGTCACTATTGTGATTAAGTTACTCAGAGAATCTATAATAAGGAAAAAGACCCTTAGGAACAAGAGGCACACATATATATTTGTATAATATCAATAAAGTTTAAAAGATAATCAAAAGGACCACAAATAAATTATGTTTTTATAAATTATCTTACATAAAGCCATTACCCGAGGACAGTGCTCAGGCCCTGAATTCAAGCCCCAAGACTGGCAGAAAGATAAAAGAAAATAAAAATGCTTTTTACGAGCTAATTCACTCACAGCATTTGCTTCTGAAATCTTCGCTTCTGCATCTTGTGAAATACCCCTTTCCCTCAACCTAGACAAGAAAACAGATCCATCCCATGGTCCACTGTGAGGCCACTGGTTGGGCTAAGAGCTAGTCGTGCAGCAACACATAAGTTTTATTCTAATACTTTCCAAAATTTGTACTCAAATATGCTACCTACTTACCAACTTAGGTCAGTTATCCTTATGGTATACATTTTCTTCATTACTACAATATTCTTACACTCCTACGTTAATCCTTTTGTACCTCCCCTGACCTCTCTCATTCTTTTTTTCTATCTCTGGACCTCTGCTCGTCTTTCAACCCTTATACTGCACGTATCTACACTTGATGTCTGTTGACCAATATTGTATATGTAGCTGGTTAATTATTCTCTAGGCTCAGAGGGACTTAAAGACAATAGAGATTGGATTGAGAGGCTTATTGTTTTGGGTATAAATTGCTTATCAGTGGTTGTAGTAGACTGGTCTGTAAGTGCACAAAAAGAAAGAGTGATAATACCAATCAAAACTTGTGAACATCTAGTGTCTGCCAGCTACAGAGGTCTAGGTTGGTAATATCTGAAAAACTATAATCGTATTTAGTAGTAATCTTGCTCCAATTTTCAAATGGGCAGAACAAGAAACTCAAGAAAAATGTCAAATCAAGAAACAACATCCCCCACCCAATGTAAACAGACAATGGAACAGTCACTGGCAAACCTAGAGGAGAGTCTTCCAAGTGCTACACAAATGCAATTGATAAACATCATTAATGAAAAATGTGAAAATATAAAGAAAGAGATAATGGAGGAAGCCATAGCCGAACAAGAGGAAAGCATAAACAAGGTGATAAGTGAAAAAGAAGAAGCCTTAAAGGAGGCCATAATAAAGGTTTTTCAAAGAAAGATGGATGAATTCATAGAATCCACAAATAAAAACGTGACCAAACTCCAGCAGATGTCCAAAGAAAATAAAGCTACTGAGCTAACCACTCAAAAGGAAATCAAGGAGATAAAGAAATCCATACATGATCTAAAACAAGAGATGCAAGGCATCAAAAGTGAGCATTTAGAAGCAAGGGAGATGAAAAATAAAGTAGATAGCTTTGATAGCAGGTTAGACAATGCAGAGGAGAGAATTTCCGGGGCTGAAGATAATTTACTTATTATAGAGAAAGAACAGAAAATGAGTCAATCCAAATCTAGGAAATATGAGAGAGCGCTTCAGGAGGTCCAAGATACAATTAGGAAGCCTAATTTAAGGCTAGTTGGTATTGAGGAAGGCGTGGAGAAAGAGGTCAATGGTATTGGAAATACACTTCAGGGAATCATCTCAGAGAATTTCCCAAATATCCAGAAGGGCAGGCCCATCCAGATACGACAAGCTTTTAGAACCCCAAACAGACCTGACCAGAAAAGAACATCCCACCGCCACATTCTGATCCGAACTGGATCAATAGAAACGAAAGAAAAGATCCTAAAGGCAGCCAGGGAAAAGGGATCAGTAACTTATAAAGGCAAACCAATCAGAATAACCCCAGATTTCTCAGCAGAGACCATGCAGGCACGAAGTGACTGGAAGCATATATGTCATGCCCTTAAATCAACCAAGAATACTGTAGCCAGCTAAGCTCTCATTCCTAACTGAGGGAACAATACAAACATTCCATTCCAGGGAAAAGCTGCAACAATATGTCGAAACAAACTAACACTACAGAGAATTCTCAACGATGCTCTATACATAGAAAACCAAAATAAATGCAATATAGGGAAAGAAATGGCACCTAAGCAGCATACCATCTAAGGACCACAAGAACTGTCAAGACACAGGCCCTACTAAAAGCTTTTAAAAATGGTAGGAACTAATAAATATCTCTCAATCCTAACTCTCAATATCAATGGACTTAACTCTCCAATTAAACGGCATAGGCTGTCTAGTTGGATCAAAAAGCAAGAGCCATCGTTCTGCTGTCTTCAAGAGACACATCTTACCCCAAAACAATCATCTTTTGAAAGTGAGAGGTTGGAATAAACTCTATCAAGCTAACTGCCCCCATAAACAGGCTGGAGTTGCCATCCTCATATCAGATACAATAGACTTCAAACTAAAATTAGTAAGAAAAGACAAAGAAGGTTACTACATACTACTAAAGGGATCTTTCCTCCAGGAAGACATAACGATCCTAAATATTTACACACCCAATCCCGGAGCTCCAAACTTCATCAAGCAAACTTTACTTACACTGAAACCATACATAGATCGAAATACAGTGATTGTTGGTGAGTTTAACACACCACTCTCACCTATGGACAGATCAACAAGGGAAAAACTCAACAGAGAAACCTTAGAACTGAACAACTATGTAGACCAACTAGATCTAACAGACATCTGCAGAATATTCCACCCAGTAACAACACCATATACGGTTTTCTCAGCAGCACATGGAACATTTTCCAAAATAGACCACATCTTAGGCCATAAAACAAACCTGGACAGATTCAGAAACCCTGAAATTATTCCATGCACACTCTCAGACCATAAAGGCATCAAATTGGTACTGAACACACATCTCCACCAACGAAAACCCTGTAACTCATGGAGACTGAACAACACATTGTTGAATCAAAAACAATGGGTAATCGAAGAGATCAGAACAGATATCCAACTGTTTATGAAATTTAACAATAAGGAGCACACAAATATCAACTCCTTACGGACACAACAAAGGCAGTACTCAGAGGAAAATTGATAGCGCTGAGTGCCTACAACAGCAAGTTGGAAAAATGGCAAACCAACTAGTTAATGTCTCACCTTAACCTCCTGGAAAAAGAGCAACAAACCAACCCTAAACCCATTAGGAGAAAGCAAATTATTAAAATCAAAGCAGAATTAAATGATTTGGAATAAAAAAAGCTATCGAAAGAATCAACAAAACAAGAAGTTGGTTCTTTGAAAGAATTAACAAAGTTGACAAGCCCTTAGCAAATCTTACCAAAAAAAGAAGAGAGCATATCGAAATAAACAAAATCGCAGATGAAAATGGTAATATCACGAGAGAAATTACCAAGATCCAGAATATCATGAGGGAATACTTCTCAAACCTTTACATCAACAAATTTGAGAATCTAGAAGAAATGGATGAATTCCTAGACAATATTAACATACACACACTGAACCAAGAAGAGCTAACCCAAATCAACAGGCCTATTTCAAGCTCTGAAATAGAAATGGAAATTAGACAACTTCCACTTAAAAAGAGCCCAGGGCCAGATGGATTCACAGCTGAATTCTATAAGGTCTTCAAAGCAGAGCTCACACCAATATTCCTCAAGCTCTTCAACGAAATTGAAAATGAAGGTTCTTTACCAAACTCATTCTGTGAAGCCAGTATATCCCTCATCCCCAAACCTGACAGAGATTCATCAAAGAAAGAGAATTATAGACCCATTTCTTTGATGAACATCGATGCAAAACTTCTCAACAAAATACTGGCCTAACGTATACAACAACTCATCAAAAAAATTATACACTATGATCAAACTGGATTCATCACAGGGAGGCAAAGCTGGTTCAACATACACAAATCAGTTAATATAATTCAACACATCAACAGGAGCAAGGACAAAAATCACATGATTGTCTCAATAGATGCGGAAAAGGCATTTGACAAGATCCAAAACCCCTTTATGTTAAAAGATGTGGAGAAACTAGGAAACCATGGAACATTTCTCAATGTAATAAAGGCTGTGTATGAGAAACCCACTGCCAGTATTATACTTAATGGTGAAAATCTAAAGCCATTCCCTCTAAAATCAGGAATGAAACAAGGATGCCCACTCTCTCCACTCCTTTTTAACATAGTACTAGAATTCCTAGGCAGTGCAATAAGGCAAGAAGCAAGCATAAAGGGGATCCAAGTAGGGAAAGAGGAAATAAAACTATCCCTCTTTGCAGATGACATGATTCTGTATTTAAAGTATCCTATAGACTCTACTCCCAAGCTCCTGGAGCTGATGCAAAGCTTTGGAAGCGTAGCAGGCCATAAAATCAACCCTCACAAATCAACTGCCTTCCTTTACGCCAACAGTGAGAGGAACGAGGCAATAATCAGGACAGAAACTCCTTTCACAATAGCCTCAAAGAAAATAAAGTACCTAGGAATTAGCTTAACTAAGAATGTAAACAACCGTTTCGATGAAAACTTTAAAACCCTAAAAAAGGAAATTCAAGCAGAACTAAGGAAATGGAAAAACCTCCCATGCTCCTGGATTGGAAGAATCAACATTGTGAAAATGACAATCTTGCCAAGGGCTATCTACAAATTCAATGCAATACCCATCAACATCCCAATGTCATTCTTTAAAGAAATAGAAGAGGCAATTCAAAATTTCATGTGGAATAATAAAAGACCCCGTATAGCAAAAACACTTCTTAGCAGAAAGAACAGCGTTGGAGGAATTTCAATTCTAAACTTTAGACTCTATTACAGAGCTATAATTCTCAAAACAGCTTGGTACGGGCACAAGAACAAGCCTGAAGTCCAATGGAATAGAACTGCGGAACCAGACATTAAACCACAGACCTATGGCCACCTAATCTTTGACAAGGGAGCCAAAAAATATTATGGAAGAAAGATAGCCTCTTCAACAAGTTGTGCTGGCAGAACTGGTTAAGCACCTGCAGAAAACTAAAGTTGGATCCTTCTTTGTCACCTTGCACTAGAATTAACTCCAAATGGATCAAAGACCTGGAGGTAAAAGCTGACACACTGAAAACTTTACAGGAAGGAATAGGAGATACACTAGGCCTCCTTGGCACTGGTTGAAACTTTCTTAATAAGGACCAAGAATCACAACAAATCAGAGAAAGGCTGGATAAGTGGGACTGCATTAAACTGCAGAGCTTTTGTATGGCAACGGATATAGCTAGTAAACTAATCAGGAAGCCTACAGAGTGGGAGATCTTCACCAACCAAACAACGGACAAAGGCCTCATATTTAAAATATATCAACAACTCAAAAAATTGAAACACTCCAAACTAACCTACAAAGTAACACCCATACCATTAAAAAATGGGTCAAAGACTTAAAGAGAGTCTTCTCTGAAGAAGAAACAAAACTGGCCTATAGACACATGAAGAAATGCTCCACATCTCTGGTCATAAAAGAAATGCAAATCAAAACAACTCTAAGATTCCACCTCACTCCAGTTAGAGTGGCCAGGATCAGGAAAACCAATGACAACAGATGCTGGAGGGGATGTGGCCAGGAGGGATCGCTACTACACTGTTGGTGGGAGTGCAAACTCGTTCAACCACTATGGAAAGCAGTGTGGCAGTGCCTCAAAAGGCTAAACATAGAACTCCCCTATGACCCAGAAATTCCACTACCTGACATTTACCCAACAATCCAGAAACAAGGGTATAGTAAACCCACTAGCACAACAATGTTCATTGCAGCACTATTCACCATAGCAAAGATATGGAACCAACCCAGATGTCCCTCAGTTGATGAGTGGATCAACAAGTTGTGGTATTTGTACACAATGGAATTCTATGCTGCTGTCAGAAAGAATGACATCGCCCCATTTGTTAGGAAATGGAAAGACTTAGAACAAATCATATTAAGTGAAGTAAGCCAGACTCAAAGGAACTTAGGCTCAATGGTTTCCCTCATTTGTTATAATCAGTCGAAACCTTGGGCTCTACAAGCAGAGATCTGCAATAGAGCAAAATGTTGATACATAAGGCCATATAATATGAAGCTAATTGAAAGGACCTCCAGGATATTGAAACAAAAGCCATGTAAGAACTGATTGTTGTCCCCAATGTACTATGTTGTCTCTCATCTCCTTTGCTGTCCCTTGGTTATCTCATATTGTTATAGTATCTCACTTTGTTATCTGATGTATTGAATTTATTTGTATTTGGTTATTTGAAATTTGATAGGGAAGGGGGGAAAACCAAGACGGTGGAGGGTGGGGGGGGGTATGGAAATGTGTACCAAGACATGTGAAAGGGTATCAATGTACGTGAATTAATGCACCTTCTATCTGGCAAATATCATGTAACTCCTTTACTAATTACAATAAAACAAATTAAAAAAAAAGAAAGTTGCAGTGTGTGGGGAGGATGATGGGGTCAAATACATTTGTTCTTAGAAATATACCTCATCTGGTTGCCCTGGATTTTCCTGGCCTTCTTCTAGAGAAAGGCCTGTTATACTGGATTTGTGGCTTGGCAATGATCTAGCATGTACATCTTCGAGTAAGACATCCACAACTTCCATACCTGAGACTCGAGTTTCCTGACCTTTGGCAAAAGCACAGCAACATCTTTCTTCCTCCTGAGCCACAGGCCAAGTGAGCTGGCTTGAGTTGGTTGTTAGTTACAGTGGCTTGGTTACCTGCGTTCCATATTCTGTTCCATTGTGAGGGAGGCAGGGTCACCTTTCAGGGGCCAATGACCAAAGATCCTTGCTCACAGAAGACCTCACCAAAGACATACTGGAGGCTGAATCTCTCCTCCAATCTCACAATATACATGTGGATGTAGTAAACAGCACACTTTATTTGTCCAATCCCAATGTCTTCCACTAGGCCCAACTACCAGTCTGGTCTCAGGCTCAAAGAGCCTTTCTTTGGTAAGATCCAAACTTAAGGGTCAATATTGTCCTCATCCTTTACAAAACATTTGCTTCACAGTGCCTTCTCTGCCTGCATTTTGCCCCTTGTCGAACTTTTTTTTGTTTTTGCTAGTCTTGCGACTTGACCTCAGAGTGTGAACATTGTTCTTGGGCATTCTTTAGGCTTTAGCTGTCCCACCGAGCCACAGCACCACTTGCAGCGTTTTCTATGTATGTGGGAATGAGGAATCAAACTTGAGTCTTTTTGCGTGGTAGCCAAGGACTCTACCACTAGGTCAAACACACAGGGCATCTTGCACATATTTTTGACGTCAATCTACTAGGATATTATTAGGTTTATGTATCCTAATCAATTTTTTCCTGATGATTAGCTTTGCTGTCATGTGTAAAAAATGCAAGAGGGAAAAACACAGAAGAATTAGTGAAATTAAAAAAAAGCATTACACACATAGATAAGTGTTCATTCTTTGTAGGAGAAAGGATATTTTGATATGATGATGATGATGACTTTATAATTACTATGTCAGGGTTGAGAGTTTGGCATAGTGGTAGAGTGCTTGCCTAGCATCCATGAGGATCTGGGTTTGATCGCTCAGTATCACATAGATAGAAAATCTAGATGTGGCACTGTGGCTCAAGTGGCAGAGGGCTAGACTTGAGAAAACCCGAGGACAGTGCTCAGGCCCTGAATTCAAGCCCCAAGACTGGCAGAAAGATAAAAGAAAATAAAAATGCTTTTTACGAGCTAATTCACTCACAGCATTTGCTTCTGAAATCTTCGCTTCTGCATCTTGTGAAATACCCCTTTCCCTCAACCTAGACAAGAAAACAGATCCATCCCATGGTCCACTGTGAGGCCACTGGTTGGGCTAAGAGCTAGTCGTGCAGCAACACATAAGTTTTATTCTAATACTTTCCAAAATTTGTACTCAAATATGCTACCTACTTACCAACTTAGGTCAGTTATCCTTATGCTATACCTTTTCTTCATTACTACAATATTCTTACACTCCTACGTTAATCCTTTTGTACCTCCCCTGACCTCTCTCATTCTTTTTTTCTATCTCCGGACCTCTGCTCGTCTTTCAACCCTTATACTGCACGGATCTACACTTGATGTCTGTTGACCAATATTGTATATGTAGATGGTTAATTATTCTCTAGGCTCAGAGGGACTTAAAGACAATAGAGATTGGATTGAGAGGCTTATTGTTTTGGATATGAATCGCTTATCAGTGGTTGTAGTAGACTGGTCTGTAAGTGCACAAAAAGAAAGAGTGATAATACCCATCAAAACTTGTGAACATCTAGTGTCTGCCAGCTACAGAGGTCTAGGTTGGTAATATCTGAAAAACTATAATCGTATTTAGTAGTAATCTTGCTCCAATTTTCAAATGGGCAGAACAAGAAACTCAAGAAAAATGTCAAATCAAGAAACAACATCCCCCACCCAATGTAAACAGACAATGGAACAGTCACTGGCAAACCTAGAGGAGAGTCTTCCAAGTGCTACACAAATGCAATTGATAAACATCATTAATGAAAAATGTGAAAATATAAAGAAAGAGATAATGGAGGAAGCCATAGCCGAACAAGAGGAAAGCATAAACAAGGTGATAAGTGAAAAAGAAGAAGCCTTAAAGGAGGCCATAATAAAGGTTTTTCAAAGAAAGATGGATGAATTCATAGAATCCACAAATAAAAACGTGACCAAACTCCAGCAGATGTCCAAAGAAAATAAATCTACTGAGCTAACCACTCAAAAGGAAATCAAGGAGATAAAGAAATCCATACATGATCTAAAACAAGAGATGCAAGGCATCAAAAGTGTGCAATTAGAAGCAAGGGAGATGAAAAATAAAGTAGATAGCTTTGATAGCAGGTTAGACAATGCAGAGGAGAGAATTTCCGGGGCTGAAGATAATTTACTTATTATAGAGAAAGAACAGAAAATGAGTCAATCCGAATCTAGGAAATATGAGAGAGCGCTTCAGGAGGTCCAAGATACAATTAGGAAGCCTAATTTAAGGCTAGTTGGTATTGAGGAAGGCGTGGAGAAAGAGGTCAATGGTATTGGAAATACACTTCAGGGAATCATCTCAGAGAATTTCCCAAATATCCAGAAGGGCAGGCCCATCCAGATACGACAAGCTTTTAGAACCCCAAACAGACCTGACCAGAAAAGAACATCCCACCGCCACATTCTGATCCGAACTGGATCAATAGAAACGAAAGAAAAGATCCTAAAGGCAGCCAGGGAAAAGGGATCAGTAACTTATAAAGGCAAACCAATCAGAATAACCCCAGATTTCTCAGCAGAGACCATGCAGGCACGAAGTGACTGGAAGCATATATGTCATGCCCTTAAATCAACCAAGAATACTGTAGCCAGCTAAGCTCTCATTCCTAACTGAGGGAACAATACAAACATTCCATTCCAGGGAAAAGCTGCAACAATATGTCGAAACAAACTAACACTACAGAGAATTCTCAACGATGCTCTATACATAGAAAACCAAAATAAATGCAATATAGGGAAAGAAATGGCACCTAAGCAGCATACCATCTAAGGTCCACAAGAACTGTCAAGACACAGGCCCTACTAAAAGCTTTTAAAAATGGTAGGAACTAATAAATATCTCTCAATCCTAACTCTCAATATCAATGGACTTAACTCTCCAATTAAACGGCATAGGCTGTCTAGTTGGATCAAAAAGCAAGAGCCATCGTTCTGCTGTCTTCAAGAGACACATCTTACCCCAAAACAATCATCTTTTGAAAGTGAGAGGTTGGAATAAACTCTATCAAGCTAACTGCCCCCATAAACAGGCTGGAGTTGCCATCCTCATATCAGATACAATAGACTTCAAACTAAAATTAGTAAGAAAAGACAAAGAAGGTTACTACATACTACTAAAGGGATCTTTCCTCCAGGAAGACATAACGATCCTAAATATTTACACACCCAATCCCGGAGCTCCAAACTTCATCAAGCAAACTTTACTTACACTGAAACCATACATAGATCGAAATACAGTGATTGTTGGTGAGTTTAACACACCACTCTCACCTATGGACAGATCAACAAGGCAAAAACTCAACAGAGAAACCTTAGAACTGAACAACTATATAGACCAACTAGATCTAACAGACACCTGCAGAATATTCCACCCAGTAACAACACCATATACGGTTTTCTCAGCAGCACATGGAACATTTTCCAAAATAGACCACATCTTAGGCCATAAAACAAACCTGGACAGATTCAGAAACCCTGAAATTATTCCATGCACACTCTCAGACCATAAAGGCATCAAATTGGTACTGAACACACATCTCCACCAACGAAAACCCTGTAACTCATGGAGACTGAACAACACATTGTTGAATCAAAAACAATGGGTAATCGAAGAGATCAGAACAGATATCCAACTGTTTATGAAATTTAACAATAAGGAGCACACAAATATCAACTCCTTACGGACACAACAAAGGCAGTACTCAGAGGAAAATTGATAGCGCTGAGTGCCTACAACAGCAAGTTGGAAAAATGGCAAACCAACTAGTTAATGTCTCACCTTAACCTCCTGGAAAAAGAGCAACAAACCAACCCTAAACCCATTAGGAGAAAGCAAATTATTAAAATCAAAGCAGAATTAAATGATTTGGAATAAAAAAAACTATCGAAAGAATCAACAAAACAAGAAGTTGGTTCTTTGAAAGAATTAACAAAGTTGACAAGCCCTTACCAAATCTTACCAAAAAAAGAAGAGAGCATATGGAAATAAACAAAATCGCAGATGAAAATGGTAATATCACGAGAGAAATTACCAAGATCCAGAATATCATGAGGGAATACTTCTCAAACCTTTACATCAACAAATTTGAGAATCTAGAAGAAATGGATGAATTCCTAGACAATATTAACATACACACACTGAACCAAGAAGAGCTAACCCAAATCAACAGGCCTATTTCAAGCTCTGAAATAGAAATGGAAATTAGACAACTTCCACTTAAAAAGAGCCCAGGGCCAGATGGATTCACAGCTGAATTCTATAATGTCTTCAAAGCAGAGCTCACACCAATATTCCTCAAGCTCTTCAACGAAATTGAAAATGAAGGTTCTTTACCAAACTCATTCTGTGAAGCCAGTATATCCCTCATCCCCAAACCTGACAGAGATTCATCAAAGAAAGAGAACTATAGACCCATTTCTTTGATGAACATCGATGCAAAACTTCTCAACAAAATACTGGCCAAACGTATACAACAACTCATCAAAAAAATTATACACTATGATCAAACTGGATTCATCACAGGGAGGCAAACCTGGTTCAACATACACAAATCTATTAATATAATTCAACACATCAACAGGAGCAAGGACAAAAATCACATGATTGTCTCAATAGATGCGGAAAAGGCATTTGACAAGATCCAAAACCCCTTTATGTTAAAAGATGTGGAGAAACTAGGAATCCATGGAACATTTCTCAATGTAATAAAGGCTGTGTATGAGAAACCCACTGCCAGTATTATACTTAATGGTGAAAATCTAAAGCCATTCCCTCTAAAATCAGGAACGAGACAAGGATGCCCACTCTCTCCACTCCTTTTTAACATAGTACTAGAATTCCTAGGCAGTGCAATAAGGCAAGAAGCAAGCATAAAGGGGATCCAAGTAGGGAAAGAGGAAATAAAACTATCCCTCTTTGCAGATGACATGATTCTGTATTTAAAGAATCCTATAGACTCTACTCCCAAGCTCCTGGAGCTGATTCAAAGCTTTGGAAGCGTAGCAGGCCATAAAATCAACCCTCACAAATCAACTGCCTTCCTTTACGCCAACAGTGAGAGGAACGAGGCAATAATCAGGACAGAAACTCCTTTCACAATAGCCTCAAAGAAAATAAAGTACCTAGGAATTAGCTTAACTAAGAATGTAAACGACCGTTTCGATGAAAACTTTAAAACCCTAAAAAAGGAAATTCAAGCAGAACTAAGGAAATGGAAAAACCTCCCATGCTCCTGGATTGGAAGAATCAACATTGTGAAAATGACAATCTTGCCAAGGGCTATCTACAAATTCAATGCAATACCCATCAACATCCCAATGTCATTCTTTAAAGAAATAGAAGAGGCAATTCAAAATTTCATGTGGAATAATAAAAGACTCCGTATAGCAAAAACACTTCTTAGCAGAAAGAACAGCGCTGGAGGAATTTCAATTCCAAACTTTAGACTCTATTACAGAGCTATAATTCTCAAAACAGCTTGGTACGGGCACAAGAACAGGCCTGAAGTCCAATGGAATAGAACTGCGGACCCAGATATTAAACCACAGACCTATGGCCACCTAATGTTTGACAAGGGAGCCAAAAAAATAGTATGGAAGAAAGATAACCTCTTCAACAAGTTGTGCTGGCAGAACTGGTTAAGCACCTGCAGAAAACTAAAGTTGGATCCTTCTTTCTCACCTTGCACTAGAATTAACTCCAAATGGATCAAAGACCTGGAGGTAAAAGCTGACACACTGAAAAGTTTACAGGAAGGAATAAGAGATACACTAGGCCTCCTTGGCACAGGTCGAAACTTTCTTAATAACGACCAAGAATCACAACAAATCAGAGAAAGGCTGGATAAGTGGGACTGCATTAAACTTCAGAGCTTTTGTATGGCAACGGATATAGCTAGTAAACTAATCAGGAAGCCTACAGAGTGGGAGAAGATCTTCACCAACCAAACAATGGACAAAGGCCTCATATTTAAATATATCAACAACTCAAAAAATTGAATCACTCCAAAACTAACCTCCAAAGTAACACCCATCCCATTAAAAAATTGGTCAAAGACTTAAAGAGAGTCTTCTCTGAAGAAGAAACAAAACTGGCCTATAGACACATGAAGAAATGCTCCACATCTCTGGTCATAAAAGAAATGCAAATCAAAACAACTCTAAGATTCCACCTCACTCCAGTTAGAAAGGCCAGGATCAGGAAAACGAATGACAACAGATGCTGGAGGGGATGTGGCCAGGAGGGATCGCTACTACACTTTTGGTGGGAGTGCAGACTCGTTCAACCACTATGGAAAGCAGTGTGGCAGTGCCTCAAAAGGCTAAACATAGAACTCCCCTATGACCCAGCAATTCCACTACTTGACTTTTACCCAACAATCCAGAAACAAGGGCATACTAAACCCACTAGCACAACAATGTTCATTGCAGCACTATACACCATAGCAAAGATATGGAACCAACCCAGATGTCCCTCAGTTGATGAGTGGATCAACAAGTTGTGGTATTTGTACACAATGGAATTCTATGCTGCTGTCAGAAAGAATGACATCGCCCCATTTGTTAGGAAATGGAAAGACTTCGAACAAATCATATTAAGTGAAGTAAGCCAGACTCAAAGGAACTTAGGCTCAATGGTTTCCCTCATTTGTTATAATCAGTCGAAACCTTGGGCTCTACAAGCAGAGATCTGCAATAGAGCAAAATGTTGATACATAAGGCCATATAATATGAAGCTAATTGAAAGGACCTCCAGGATATTGAAACAAAAGCCATGTAAGAACTGATTGTTGTCCCCAATGTACTATGTTGTCTCTCATCTCCTTTGCTGTCCCTTGGTTATCCCATATTGTTATAGTATCTCACTTTGTTATCTGATGTATTGAATTTAATTGTATTTGGTTATTTGAAATTTGATAGGGAAGGGGGGAAAACCAAGACGGTGGAGGGTGGGGGGGGAGGGAAATGTGTACCAAGACATGTGAAAGGGTATCAATGTACGTGAATTAATGCACCTTCTATCTGGCAAATATCATGTAACTCCTTTACTAATTACAATAAAAAAATTAAAAAAAAGAAAGTTGTAGTGTGTGGGGAGGATGATGGGGTCAAATACATTTCTTCTTAGAAATATACCTCATCTGGTTGCCCTGGATTTTCCTGGCCTTCTTCTAGAGAAAGGCCTGTTATACTGGAATTGTGGCTTGGCAATGATCTAGCATGTACATCTTCGAGTAAGACATCGACAACTTCCATGCCTGAGACTAGAGTTTCCTGACCTTTGGCAACAGCACAGCAACATCTTTCTTCCTCCTGAGCCACAGGCCAAGTGAGCTGGCTTGAGTTGGTTGTTAGTTACAGTGGCTTGGTTACCTGCGTTCCATATTCTGTTCCATTGTGAGGGAGGCATGGTCACCTTTCAGGGGACAATGACCAAAGATCCTTGCTCACAGAAGACCTCACCAAAGACATACTGGAGGCTGAATCTCTCCTCCAATCTCACAATATACATGTGGATGTAGTAAACAGCACACCTTATTTGTCCAATCCCAATGTCTTCCACTAGGCCCAACTACCAGTCTGGTCTCAGGCTCAAAGAGCCTTTCTTAGGTAAGATCCAAACTTAAGGGTCAATATTGCCCTCATCCTTTACAAAACATTTGCTTCACAGTGCCTTCTCTGCCTGCATTTTGCCCCTTGTCGAATTTTTTTTTGTTTTTGCTAGTCTTGCGACTTGACCTCAGAGTGTGAACATTGTTCTTGGGCATTCTTTAGGCTTTAGCTGTCCCAGCGAGCCACAGCATGCCTTGCAGCGTTTTCTATGTATGTGGTAATGAGGAATCAAACTTGAGTCTTTTTGCGTGGTAGCCAAGGACTCTACCACTAGGTCAAACACACAGGGCATCTTGCACATATTTTTGACGTCAATCTACTAGGATATTATTAGGTTTATGTATCCTAATCAATTTTTTCCTGATGATTAGCTTTGCTGTCATGTGTAAAAATGCAAGAGGGAAAAACACAGAAGAATTAGTGAAATTAAAAAAAAGCATTACACACATAGATAAGTGTTCATTCTTTGTAGGAGAAAGGATATTTTGATATGATGATGATGATGGCTTTATAATTACTATGTCAGAGTTGAGAGTTTGGCATAGTGGTAGAGTGCTTGCCTAGCATCCAGGAAGATCTGGGTTTGATCGCTCAGTATCACATAGATAGAAAATCTAGATGTGGCACTATGGCTCAAGTGGCAGAGGGCTAGACTTGAGAAAACCCGAGGACAGTGCTCAGTCCCTGAATTCAAGCCCCAAGACTGGCAGAAAGATAAAAGAAAATAAAAATGCTTTTTACGAGCTAATTCACTCACAGCATTTGCTTCTGAAATCTTCGCTTCTGCATCTTGTGAAATACCCCTTTCCCTCAACGTAGACAAGAAAAACAGATCCATCCCATGGTCCACTGTGAGGCCACTGCTTGGGCTAAGAGCTAGTCGTGCAGCAACACATAAGTTTTATTCTAATACTTTCCAAACTTTGTACTCAAATATGCTACCTACTTACCAACTTAGGTCAGTTATCCTTATGCTAGACCTTTTCTTCATTACTACAGTATTCTTACACTCCTACGTTAATCCTTTTGTACCTCCCCTGACCTCTATCATTCTTTTTTTCTATCTCCGGACATCTGCTCGTCTTTCAACCCTTATACTGCACGGATCTACACTTGATGGCTGTTGAGCAATATTGTATATGTAGGTGGTTAATTATTCTCTAGGCTCAGAGGGACTTACAGACAATAGAGATTGGATTGAGAGGCTTATTGTTTTGGGTATAAATCGCTTATCAGTGGTTGTAGTAGACTGGTCTGTAAGTGCACAAAAAGAAAGAGTGATAATACCCATCAAAACTTGTGAACATCTAGTGTCTGCCAGCTACAGAGGTCTAGGTTGGTTATATCTGAAAACTATAATCGTATTTAGTAGTAATCTTGCTCCAATTTTCAAATGGGCAGAACAAGAAACTCAAGAAAAATGTCAAATCAAGAAACAACATCCCCCACCCAATGTAAACAGACAATGGAACAGTCACTGGCAAACCTAGAGGAGAGTCTTCCAAGTGCTACACAAATGCAATTGATAAACATCATTAATGAAAAATGTGAAAATATAAAGAAAGAGATAATGGAGGAAGCCATAGCCGAACAAGAGGAAAGCATAAACAAGGTGATAAGTGAAAAAGAAGAAGCCTTAAAGGAGGCCATAATAAAGGTTTTTCAAAGAAAGATGGATGAATTCATAGAATCCACAAATAAAAACGTGACCAAACTCCAGCAGATGTCCAAAGAAAATAAAGCTACTGAGCTAACCACTCAAAAGGAAATCAAGGAGATAAAGAAATCCATACATGATCTAAAACAAGAGATGCAAGGCATCAAAAGTGTGCAATTAGAAGCAAGGGAGATGAAAAATAAAGTAGATAGCTTTGATAGCAGGTTAGACAATGCAGAGGAGAGAATTTCCGGGGCTGAAGATAATTTACTTATTATAGAGAAAGAACAGAAAATGAGTCAATACAAATCTAGGAAATATGAGAGAGCGCTTCAGGAGGTCCAAGATACAATTAGGAAGCCTAATTTAAGGCTAGTTGGTATTGAGGAAGGCGTGGAGAAAGAGGTCAATGGTATTGGAAATACACTTCAGGGAATCATCTCAGAGAATTTCCCAAATATCCAGAAGGGCAGGCCCATCCAGATACGACAAGCTTTTAGAACCCCAAACAGACCTGACCAGAAAAGAACATCCCACCGCCACATTCTGATCCGAACTGGATCAATAGAAAAGAAAGAAAAGATCCTAAAGGCAGCCAGGGAAAAGGGATCAGTAACTTATAAAGGCAAACCAATCAGAATAACCCCAGATTTCTCAGCAGAGACCATGCAGGCACGAAGTGACTGGAAGCATATATGTCATGCCCTTAAATCAAATAACTACCAACCAAGAATACTGTAGCCAGCTAAGCTCTCATTCCTAACTGAGGGAACAATAAAAACATTCCATTCCAGGGAAAAGCTGCAACAATATGTCGAAACAAAACCAACACTACAGAGAATTCTCAACGATGCTCTATACATAGAAAACCAAAATAAATGCAATATAGGGAAAGAAATGGCACCTAAACAGCATACCATCTAAGGACCACAAGAACTGTCAAGACACAGGCCCTACTAAAAGCTTTTAAAAATGGTAGGAACTAATAAATATCTGTCAATCCTAACTCTCAATATCAATGGACTTAACTCTCCAATTAAACGGCATAGGCTGTCTAGTTGGATCAAAAAGCAAGAGCCATCGTTCTGCTGTCTTCAAGAGACACATCTTACCCCAAAACAATCATCTTTTGAAAGTGAGAGGTTGGAATAACCTCTATCAAGCTAATTGCCCCCATAAACAGGCTGGAGTTGCCATCCTCATATCAGATACAATAGACTTCAAACTAAAATTAGTAAGAAAAGACAAAGAAGGTTACTACATACTACTAAAGGGATCTTTCCTCCAGGAAGACATAACGATCCTAAATATTTACACACCCAATCCCGGAGCTCCAAACTTCATCAAGCAAACTTTACTTACACTGAAACCATACATAGATCGAAATACAGTGATTGTTGGTGAGTTTAACACACCACTCTCACCTATGGACAGATCAACAAGGCAAAAACTCAACAGAGAAACCTTAGAACTGAACAACTATATAGACCAACTAGATCTAACAGACACCTGCAGAATATTCCACCCAGTAACAACACCATATACGGTTTTCTCAGCAGCACATGGAACATTTTCCAAAATAGACCACATCTTAGGCCATAAAACAAACCTGGACAGATTCAGAAACCCTGAAATTATTCCATGCACACTCTCAGACCATAAAGGCATCAAATTGGTACTGAACACACATCTCCACCAACGAAAACCCTGTAACTCATGGAGACTGAACAACACATTGTTGAATCAAAAACAATGGGTAATCGAAGAGATCAGAACAGATATCCAACTGTTTATGAAATTTAACAATAAGGAGCACACAAATATCAACTCCTTACGGACACAACAAAGGCAGTACTCAGAGGAAAATTGATAGCGCTGAGTGCCTACAACAGCAAGTTGGAAAAATGGCAAACCAACTAGTTAATGTCTCACCTTAACCTCCTGGAAAAAGAGCAACAAACCAACCCTAAACCCATTAGGAGAAAGCAAATTATTAAAATCAAAGCAGAATTAAATGATTTGGAATAAAAAAAACTATCGAAAGAATCAACAAAACAAGAAGTTGGTTCTTTGAAAGAATTAACAAAGTTGACAAGCCCTTACCAAATCTTACCAAAAAAAGAAGAGAGCATATGGAAATAAACAAAATCGCAGATGAAAATGGTAATATCACGAGAGAAATTACCAAGATCCAGAATATCATGAGGGAATACTTCTCAAACCTTTACATCAACAAATTTGAGAATCTAGAAGAAATGGATGAATTCCTAGACAATATTAACATACACACACTGAACCAAGAAGAGCTAACCCAAATCAACAGGCCTATTTCAAGCTCTGAAATAGAAATGGAAATTAGACAACTTCCACTTAAAAAGAGCCCAGGGCCAGATGGATTCACAGCTGAATTCTATAATGTCTTCAAAGCAGAGCTCACACCAATATTCCTCAAGCTCTTCAACGAAATTGAAAATGAAGGTTCTTTACCAAACTCATTCTGTGAAGCCAGTATATCCCTCATCCCCAAACCTGACAGAGATTCATCAAAGAAAGAGAACTATAGACCCATTTCTTTGATGAACATCGATGCAAAACTTCTCAACAAAATACTGGCCAAACGTATACAACAACTCATCAAAAAAATTATACACTATGATCAAACTGGATTCATCACAGGGAGGCAAACCTGGTTCAACATACACAAATCTATTAATATAATTCAACACATCAACAGGAGCAAGGACAAAAATCACATGATTGTCTCAATAGATGCGGAAAAGGCATTTGACAAGATCCAAAACCCCTTTATGTTAAAAGATGTGGAGAAACTAGGAATCCATGGAACATTTCTCAATGTAATAAAGGCTGTGTATGAGAAACCCACTGCCAGTATTATACTTAATGGTGAAAATCTAAAGCCATTCCCTCTAAAATCAGGAACGAGACAAGGATGCCCACTCTCTCCACTCCTTTTTAACATAGTACTAGAATTCCTAGGCAGTGCAATAAGGCAAGAAGCAAGCATAAAGGGGATCCAAGTAGGGAAAGAGGAAATAAAACTATCCCTCTTTGCAGATGACATGATTCTGTATTTAAAGAATCCTATAGACTCTACTCCCAAGCTCCTGGAGCTGATTCAAAGCTTTGGAAGCGTAGCAGGCCATAAAATCAACCCTCACAAATCAACTGCCTTCCTTTACGCCAACAGTGAGAGGAACGAGGCAATAATCAGGACAGAAACTCCTTTCACAATAGCCTCAAAGAAAATAAAGTACCTAGGAATTAGCTTAACTAAGAATGTAAACGACCGTTTCGATGAAAACTTTAAAACCCTAAAAAAGGAAATTCAAGCAGAACTAAGGAAATGGAAAAACCTCCCATGCTCCTGGATTGGAAGAATCAACATTGTGAAAATGACAATCTTGCCAAGGGCTATCTACAAATTCAATGCAATACCCATCAACATCCCAATGTCATTCTTTAAAGAAATAGAAGAGGCAATTCAAAATTTCATGTGGAATAATAAAAGACTCCGTATAGCAAAAACACTTCTTAGCAGAAAGAACAGCGCTGGAGGAATTTCAATTCCAAACTTTAGACTCTATTACAGAGCTATAATTCTCAAAACAGCTTGGTACGGGCACAAGAACAGGCCTGAAGTCCAATGGAATAGAACTGCGGACCCAGATATTAAACCACAGACCTATGGCCACCTAATGTTTGACAAGGGAGCCAAAAAAATAGTATGGAAGAAAGATAACCTCTTCAACAAGTTGTGCTGGCAGAACTGGTTAAGCACCTGCAGAAAACTAAAGTTGGATCCTTCTTTCTCACCTTGCACTAGAATTAACTCCAAATGGATCAAAGACCTGGAGGTAAAAGCTGACACACTGAAAAGTTTACAGGAAGGAATAAGAGATACACTAGGCCTCCTTGGCACAGGTCGAAACTTTCTTAATAACGACCAAGAATCACAACAAATCAGAGAAAGGCTGGATAAGTGGGACTGCATTAAACTTCAGAGCTTTTGTATGGCAACGGATATAGCTAGTAAACTAATCAGGAAGCCTACAGAGTGGGAGAAGATCTTCACCAACCAAACAATGGACAAAGGCCTCATATTTAAATATATCAACAACTCAAAAAATTGAATCACTCCAAAACTAACCTCCAAAGTAACACCCATCCCATTAAAAAATTGGTCAAAGACTTAAAGAGAGTCTTCTCTGAAGAAGAAACAAAACTGGCCTATAGACACATGAAGAAATGCTCCACATCTCTGGTCATAAAAGAAATGCAAATCAAAACAACTCTAAGATTCCACCTCACTCCAGTTAGAAAGGCCAGGATCAGGAAAACGAATGACAACAGATGCTGGAGGGGATGTGGCCAGGAGGGATCGCTACTACACTTTTGGTGGGAGTGCAGACTCGTTCAACCACTATGGAAAGCAGTGTGGCAGTGCCTCAAAAGGCTAAACATAGAACTCCCCTATGACCCAGCAATTCCACTACTTGACTTTTACCCAACAATCCAGAAACAAGGGCATACTAAACCCACTAGCACAACAATGTTCATTGCAGCACTATACACCATAGCAAAGATATGGAACCAACCCAGATGTCCCTCAGTTGATGAGTGGATCAACAAGTTGTGGTATTTGTACACAATGGAATTCTATGCTGCTGTCAGAAAGAATGACATCGCCCCATTTGTTAGGAAATGGAAAGACTTCGAACAAATCATATTAAGTGAAGTAAGCCAGACTCAAAGGAACTTAGGCTCAATGGTTTCCCTCATTTGTTATAATCAGTCGAAACCTTGGGCTCTACAAGCAGAGATCTGCAATAGAGCAAAATGTTGATACATAAGGCCATATAATATGAAGCTAATTGAAAGGACCTCCAGGATATTGAAACAAAAGCCATGTAAGAACTGATTGTTGTCCCCAATGTACTATGTTGTCTCTCATCTCCTTTGCTGTCCCTTGGTTATCCCATATTGTTATAGTATCTCACTTTGTTATCTGATGTATTGAATTTAATTGTATTTGGTTATTTGAAATTTGATAGGGAAGGGGGGAAAACCAAGACGGTGGAGGGTGGGGGGGGAGGGAAATGTGTACCAAGACATGTGAAAGGGTATCAATGTACGTGAATTAATGCACCTTCTATCTGGCAAATATCATGTAACTCCTTTACTAATTACAATAAAAAAATTAAAAAAAAGAAAGTTGTAGTGTGTGGGGAGGATGATGGGGTCAAATACATTTCTTCTTAGAAATATACCTCATCTGGTTGCCCTGGATTTTCCTGGCCTTCTTCTAGAGAAAGGCCTGTTATACTGGAATTGTGGCTTGGCAATGATCTAGCATGTACATCTTCGAGTAAGACATCGACAACTTCCATGCCTGAGACTAGAGTTTCCTGACCTTTGGCAACAGCACAGCAACATCTTTCTTCCTCCTGAGCCACAGGCCAAGTGAGCTGGCTTGAGTTGGTTGTTAGTTACAGTGGCTTGGTTACCTGCGTTCCATATTCTGTTCCATTGTGAGGGAGGCATGGTCACCTTTCAGGGGACAATGACCAAAGATCCTTGCTCACAGAAGACCTCACCAAAGACATACTGGAGGCTGAATCTCTCCTCCAATCTCACAATATACATGTGGATGTAGTAAACAGCACACCTTATTTGTCCAATCCCAATGTCTTCCACTAGGCCCAACTACCAGTCTGGTCTCAGGCTCAAAGAGCCTTTCTTAGGTAAGATCCAAACTTAAGGGTCAATATTGCCCTCATCCTTTACAAAACATTTGCTTCACAGTGCCTTCTCTGCCTGCATTTTGCCCCTTGTCGAATTTTTTTTTGTTTTTGCTAGTCTTGCGACTTGACCTCAGAGTGTGAACATTGTTCTTGGGCATTCTTTAGGCTTTAGCTGTCCCAGCGAGCCACAGCATGCCTTGCAGCGTTTTCTATGTATGTGGTAATGAGGAATCAAACTTGAGTCTTTTTGCGTGGTAGCCAAGGACTCTACCACTAGGTCAAACACACAGGGCATCTTGCACATATTTTTGACGTCAATCTACTAGGATATTATTAGGTTTATGTATCCTAATCAATTTTTTCCTGATGATTAGCTTTGCTGTCATGTGTAAAAATGCAAGAGGGAAAAACACAGAAGAATTAGTGAAATTAAAAAAAAGCATTACACACATAGATAAGTGTTCATTCTTTGTAGGAGAAAGGATATTTTGATATGATGATGATGATGGCTTTATAATTACTATGTCAGAGTTGAGAGTTTGGCATAGTGGTAGAGTGCTTGCCTAGCATCCATGAAGATCTGGGTTTGATCGCTCAGTATCACATAGATAGAAAATCTAGATGTGGCACTATGGCTCAAGTGGCAGAGGGCTAGACTTGAGAAAACCCGAGGACAGTGCTCAGTCCCTGAATTCAAGCCCCAAGACTGGCAGAAAGATAAAAGAAAATAAAAATGCTTTTTACGAGCTAATTCACTCACAGCATTTGCTTCTGAAATCTTCGCTTCTGCATCTTGTGAAATACCCCTTTCCCTCAACGTAGACAAGAAAAACAGATCCATCCCATGGTCCACTGTGAGGCCACTGCTTGGGCTAAGAGCTAGTCGTGCAGCAACACATAAGTTTTATTCTAATACTTTCCAAACTTTGTACTCAAATATGCTACCTACTTACCAACTTAGGTCAGTTATCCTTATGCTAGACCTTTTCTTCATTACTACAATATTCTTACACTCCTACGTTAATCCTTTTGTACCTCCCCTGACCTCTATCATTCTTTTTTTCTATCTCCGGACATCTGCTCGTCTTTCAACCCTTATACTGCACGGATCTACACTTGATGGCTGTTGAGCAATATTGTATATGTAGGTGGTTAATTATTCTCTAGGCTCAGAGGGACTTACAGACAATAGAGATTGGATTGAGAGGCTTATTGTTTTGGGTATAAATCGCTTATCAGTGGTTGTAGTAGACTGGTCTGTAAGTGCACAAAAAGAAAGAGTGATAATACCCATCAAAACTTGTGAACATCTAGTGTCTGCCAGCTACAGAGGTCTAGGTTGGTTATATCTGAAAACTATAATCGTATTTAGTAGTAATCTTGCTCCAATTTTCAAATGGGCAGAACAAGAAACTCAAGAAAAATGTCAAATCAAGAAACAACATCCCCCACCCAATGTAAACAGACAATGGAACAGTCACTGGCAAACCTAGAGGAGAGTCTTCCAAGTGCTACACAAATGCAATTGATAAACATCATTAATGAAAAATGTGAAAATATAAAGAAAGAGATAATGGAGGAAGCCATAGCCGAACAAGAGGAAAGCATAAACAAGGTGATAAGTGAAAAAGAAGAAGCCTTAAAGGAGGCCATAATAAAGGTTTTTCAAAGAAAGATGGATGAATTCATAGAATCCACAAATAAAAACGTGACCAAACTCCAGCAGATGTCCAAAGAAAATAAAGCTACTGAGCTAACCACTCAAAAGGAAATCAAGGAGATAAAGAAATCCATACATGATCTAAAACAAGAGATGCAAGGCATCAAAAGTGTGCAATTAGAAGCAAGGGAGATGAAAAATAAAGTAGATAGCTTTGATAGCAGGTTAGACAATGCAGAGGAGAGAATTTCTGGGGCTGAAGATAATTTACTTATTATAGAGAAAGAACAGAAAATGAGTCAATACAAATCTAGGAAATATGAGAGAGCGCTTCAGGAGGTCCAAGATACAATTAGGAAGCCTAATTTAAGGCTAGTTGGTATTGAGGAAGGCGTGGAGAAAGAGGTCAATGGTATTGGAAATACACTTCAGGGAATCATCTCAGAGAATTTCCCAAATATCCAGAAGGGCAGGCCCATCCAGATACGACAAGCTTTTAGAACCCCAAACAGACCTGACCAGAAAAGAACATCCCACCGCCACATTCTGATCCGAACTGGATCAATAGAAAAGAAAGAAAAGATCCTAAAGGCAGCCAGGGAAAAGGGATCAGTAACTTATAAAGGCAAACCAATCAGAATAACCCCAGATTTCTCAGCAGAGACCATGCAGGCACGAAGTGACTGGAAGCATATATGTCATGCCCTTAAATCAAATAACTACCAACCAAGAATACTGTAGCCAGCTAAGCTCTCATTCCTAACTGAGGGAACAATAAAAACATTCCATTCCAGGGAAAAGCTGCAACAATATGTCGAAACAAAACCAACACTACAGAGAATTCTCAACGATGCTCTATACATAGAAAACCAAAATAAATGCAATATAGGGAAAGAAATGGCACCTAAACAGCATACCATCTAAGGACCACAAGAACTGTCAAGACACAGGCCCTACTAAAAGCTTTTAAAAATGGTAGGAACTAATAAATATCTGTCAATCCTAACTCTCAATATCAATGGACTTAACTCTCCAATTAAACGGCATAGGCTGTCTAGTTGGATCAAAAAGCAAGAGCCATCGTTCTGCTGTCTTCAAGAGACACATCTTACCCCAAAACAATCATCTTTTGAAAGTGAGAGGTTGGAATAACCTCTATCAAGCTAATTGCCCCCATAAACAGGCTGGAGTTGCCATCCTCATATCAGATACAATAGACTTCAAACTAAAATTAGTAAGAAAAGACAAAGAAGGTTACTACATACTACTAAAGGGATCTTTCCTCCAGGAAGACATAACGATCCTAAATATTTACACACCCAATCCCGGAGCTCCAAACTTCATCAAGCAAACTTTACTTACACTGAAACCATACATAGATCGAAATACAGTGATTGTTGGTGAGTTTAACACACCACTCTCACCTATGGACAGATCAACAAGGCAAAAACTCAACAGAGAAACCTTAGAACTGAACAACTATATAGACCAACTAGATCTAACAGACACCTGCAGAATATTCCACCCAGTAACAACACCATATACGGTTTTCTCAGCAGCACATGGAACATTTTCCAAAATAGACCACATCTTAGGCCATAAAACAAACCTGGACAGATTCAGAAACCCTGAAATTATTCCATGCACACTCTCAGACCATAAAGGCATCAAATTGGTACTGAACACACATCTCCACCAACGAAAACCCTGTAACTCATGGAGACTGAACAACACATTGTTGAATCAAAAACAATGGGTAATCGAAGAGATCAGAACAGATATCCAACTGTTTATGAAATTTAACAATAAGGAGCACACAAATATCAACTCCTTACGGACACAACAAAGGCAGTACTCAGAGGAAAATTGATAGCGCTGAGTGCCTACAACAGCAAGTTGGAAAAATGGCAAACCAACTAGTTAATGTCTCACCTTAACCTCCTGGAAAAAGAGCAACAAACCAACCCTAAACCCATTAGGAGAAAGCAAATTATTAAAATCAAAGCAGAATTAAATGATTTGGAATAAAAAAAACTATCGAAAGAATCAACAAAACAAGAAGTTGGTTCTTTGAAAGAATTAACAAAGTTGACAAGCCCTTACCAAATCTTACCAAAAAAAGAAGAGAGCATATGGAAATAAACAAAATCGCAGATGAAAATGGTAATATCACGAGAGAAATTACCAAGATCCAGAATATCATGAGGGAATACTTCTCAAACCTTTACATCAACAAATTTGAGAATCTAGAAGAAATGGATGAATTCCTAGACAATATTAACATACACACACTGAACCAAGAAGAGCTAACCCAAATCAACAGGCCTATTTCAAGCTCTGAAATAGAAATGGAAATTAGACAACTTCCACTTAAAAAGAGCCCAGGGCCAGATGGATTCACAGCTGAATTCTATAATGTCTTCAAAGCAGAGCTCACACCAATATTCCTCAAGCTCTTCAACGAAATTGAAAATGAAGGTTCTTTACCAAACTCATTCTGTGAAGCCAGTATATCCCTCATCCCCAAACCTGACAGAGATTCATCAAAGAAAGAGAACTATAGACCCATTTCTTTGATGAACATCGATGCAAAACTTCTCAACAAAATACTGGCCAAACGTATACAACAACTCATCAAAAAAATTATACACTATGATCAAACTGGATTCATCACAGGGAGGCAAACCTGGTTCAACATACACAAATCTATTAATATAATTCAACACATCAACAGGAGCAAGGACAAAAATCACATGATTGTCTCAATAGATGCGGAAAAGGCATTTGACAAGATCCAAAACCCCTTTATGTTAAAAGATGTGGAGAAACTAGGAATCCATGGAACATTTCTCAATGTAATAAAGGCTGTGTATGAGAAACCCACTGCCAGTATTATACTTAATGGTGAAAATCTAAAGCCATTCCCTCTAAAATCAGGAACGAGACAAGGATGCCCACTCTCTCCACTCCTTTTTAACATAGTACTAGAATTCCTAGGCAGTGCAATAAGGCAAGAAGCAAGCATAAAGGGGATCCAAGTAGGGAAAGAGGAAATAAAACTATCCCTCTTTGCAGATGACATGATTCTGTATTTAAAGAATCCTATAGACTCTACTCCCAAGCTCCTGGAGCTGATTCAAAGCTTTGGAAGCGTAGCAGGCCATAAAATCAACCCTCACAAATCAACTGCCTTCCTTTACGCCAACAGTGAGAGGAACGAGGCAATAATCAGGACAGAAACTCCTTTCACAATAGCCTCAAAGAAAATAAAGTACCTAGGAATTAGCTTAACTAAGAATGTAAACGACCGTTTCGATGAAAACTTTAAAACCCTAAAAAAGGAAATTCAAGCAGAACTAAGGAAATGGAAAAACCTCCCATGCTCCTGGATTGGAAGAATCAACATTGTGAAAATGACAATCTTGCCAAGGGCTATCTACAAATTCAATGCAATACCCATCAACATCCCAATGTCATTCTTTAAAGAAATAGAAGAGGCAATTCAAAATTTCATGTGGAATAATAAAAGACTCCGTATAGCAAAAACACTTCTTAGCAGAAAGAACAGCGCTGGAGGAATTTCAATTCCAAACTTTAGACTCTATTACAGAGCTATAATTCTCAAAACAGCTTGGTACGGGCACAAGAACAGGCCTGAAGTCCAATGGAATAGAACTGCGGACCCAGATATTAAACCACAGACCTATGGCCACCTAATGTTTGACAAGGGAGCCAAAAAAATAGTATGGAAGAAAGATAACCTCTTCAACAAGTTGTGCTGGCAGAACTGGTTAAGCACCTGCAGAAAACTAAAGTTGGATCCTTCTTTCTCACCTTGCACTAGAATTAACTCCAAATGGATCAAAGACCTGGAGGTAAAAGCTGACACACTGAAAAGTTTACAGGAAGGAATAAGAGATACACTAGGCCTCCTTGGCACAGGTCGAAACTTTCTTAATAACGACCAAGAATCACAACAAATCAGAGAAAGGCTGGATAAGTGGGACTGCATTAAACTTCAGAGCTTTTGTATGGCAACGGATATAGCTAGTAAACTAATCAGGAAGCCTACAGAGTGGGAGAAGATCTTCACCAACCAAACAATGGACAAAGGCCTCATATTTAAATATATCAACAACTCAAAAAATTGAATCACTCCAAAACTAACCTCCAAAGTAACACCCATCCCATTAAAAAATTGGTCAAAGACTTAAAGAGAGTCTTCTCTGAAGAAGAAACAAAACTGGCCTATAGACACATGAAGAAATGCTCCACATCTCTGGTCATAAAAGAAATGCAAATCAAAACAACTCTAAGATTCCACCTCACTCCAGTTAGAAAGGCCAGGATCAGGAAAACGAATGACAACAGATGCTGGAGGGGATGTGGCCAGGAGGGATCGCTACTACACTTTTGGTGGGAGTGCAGACTCGTTCAACCACTATGGAAAGCAGTGTGGCAGTGCCTCAAAAGGCTAAACATAGAACTCCCCTATGACCCAGCAATTCCACTACTTGACTTTTACCCAACAATCCAGAAACAAGGGCATACTAAACCCACTAGCACAACAATGTTCATTGCAGCACTATACACCATAGCAAAGATATGGAACCAACCCAGATGTCCCTCAGTTGATGAGTGGATCAACAAGTTGTGGTATTTGTACACAATGGAATTCTATGCTGCTGTCAGAAAGAATGACATCGCCCCATTTGTTAGGAAATGGAAAGACTTCGAACAAATCATATTAAGTGAAGTAAGCCAGACTCAAAGGAACTTAGGCTCAATGGTTTCCCTCATTTGTTATAATCAGTCGAAACCTTGGGCTCTACAAGCAGAGATCTGCAATAGAGCAAAATGTTGATACATAAGGCCATATAATATGAAGCTAATTGAAAGGACCTCCAGGATATTGAAACAAAAGCCATGTAAGAACTGATTGTTGTCCCCAATGTACTATGTTGTCTCTCATCTCCTTTGCTGTCCCTTGGTTATCCCATATTGTTATAGTATCTCACTTTGTTATCTGATGTATTGAATTTAATTGTATTTGGTTATTTGAAATTTGATAGGGAAGGGGGGAAAACCAAGACGGTGGAGGGTGGGGGGGGAGGGAAATGTGTACCAAGACATGTGAAAGGGTATCAATGTACGTGAATTAATGCACCTTCTATCTGGCAAATATCATGTAACTCCTTTACTAATTACAATAAAAAAATTAAAAAAAAGAAAGTTGTAGTGTGTGGGGAGGATGATGGGGTCAAATACATTTCTTCTTAGAAATATACCTCATCTGGTTGCCCTGGATTTTCCTGGCCTTCTTCTAGAGAAAGGCCTGTTATACTGGAATTGTGGCTTGGCAATGATCTAGCATGTACATCTTCGAGTAAGACATCGACAACTTCCATGCCTGAGACTAGAGTTTCCTGACCTTTGGCAACAGCACAGCAACATCTTTCTTCCTCCTGAGCCACAGGCCAAGTGAGCTGGCTTGAGTTGGTTGTTAGTTACAGTGGCTTGGTTACCTGCGTTCCATATTCTGTTCCATTGTGAGGGAGGCATGGTCACCTTTCAGGGGACAATGACCAAAGATCCTTGCTCACAGAAGACCTCACCAAAGACATACTGGAGGCTGAATCTCTCCTCCAATCTCACAATATACATGTGGATGTAGTAAACAGCACACCTTATTTGTCCAATCCCAATGTCTTCCACTAGGCCCAACTACCAGTCTGGTCTCAGGCTCAAAGAGCCTTTCTTAGGTAAGATCCAAACTTAAGGGTCAATATTGCCCTCATCCTTTACAAAACATTTGCTTCACAGTGCCTTCTCTGCCTGCATTTTGCCCCTTGTCGAATTTTTTTTTGTTTTTGCTAGTCTTGCGACTTGACCTCAGAGTGTGAACATTGTTCTTGGGCATTCTTTAGGCTTTAGCTGTCCCAGCGAGCCACAGCATGCCTTGCAGCGTTTTCTATGTATGTGGTAATGAGGAATCAAACTTGAGTCTTTTTGCGTGGTAGCCAAGGACTCTACCACTAGGTCAAACACACAGGGCATCTTGCACATATTTTTGACGTCAATCTACTAGGATATTATTAGGTTTATGTATCCTAATCAATTTTTTCCTGATGATTAGCTTTGCTGTCATGTGTAAAAATGCAAGAGGGAAAAACACAGAAGAATTAGTGAAATTAAAAAAAAGCATTACACACATAGATAAGTGTTCATTCTTTGTAGGAGAAAGGATATTTTGATATGATGATGATGATGGCTTTATAATTACTATGTCAGAGTTGAGAGTTTGGCATAGTGGTAGAGTGCTTGCCTAGCATCCATGAAGATCTGGGTTTGATCGCTCAGTATCACATAGATAGAAAATCTAGATGTGGCACTATGGCTCAAGTGGCAGAGGGCTAGACTTGAGAAAACCCGAGGACAGTGCTCAGTCCCTGAATTCAAGCCCCAAGACTGGCAGAAAGATAAAAGAAAATAAAAATGCTTTTTACGAGCTAATTCACTCACAGCATTTGCTTCTGAAATCTTCGCTTCTGCATCTTGTGAAATACCCCTTTCCCTCAACGTAGACAAGAAAAACAGATCCATCCCATGGTCCACTGTGAGGCCACTGCTTGGGCTAAGAGCTAGTCGTGCAGCAACACATAAGTTTTATTCTAATACTTTCCAAACTTTGTACTCAAATATGCTACCTACTTACCAACTTAGGTCAGTTATCCTTATGCTAGACCTTTTCTTCATTACTACAATATTCTTACACTCCTACGTTAATCCTTTTGTACCTCCCCTGACCTCTATCATTCTTTTTTTCTATCTCCGGACATCTGCTCGTCTTTCAACCCTTATACTGCACGGATCTACACTTGATGGCTGTTGAGCAATATTGTATATGTAGGTGGTTAATTATTCTCTAGGCTCAGAGGGACTTACAGACAATAGAGATTGGATTGAGAGGCTTATTGTTTTGGGTATAAATCGCTTATCAGTGGTTGTAGTAGACTGGTCTGTAAGTGCACAAAAAGAAAGAGTGATAATACCCATCAAAACTTGTGAACATCTAGTGTCTGCCAGCTACAGAGGTCTAGGTTGGTTATATCTGAAAACTATAATCGTATTTAGTAGTAATCTTGCTCCAATTTTCAAATGGGCAGAACAAGAAACTCAAGAAAAATGTCAAATCAAGAAACAACATCCCCCACCCAATGTAAACAGACAATGGAACAGTCACTGGCAAACCTAGAGGAGAGTCTTCCAAGTGCTACACAAATGCAATTGATAAACATCATTAATGAAAAATGTGAAAATATAAAGAAAGAGATAATGGAGGAAGCCATAGCCGAACAAGAGGAAAGCATAAACAAGGTGATAAGTGAAAAAGAAGAAGCCTTAAAGGAGGCCATAATAAAGGTTTTTCAAAGAAAGATGGATGAATTCATAGAATCCACAAATAAAAACGTGACCAAACTCCAGCAGATGTCCAAAGAAAATAAAGCTACTGAGCTAACCACTCAAAAGGAAATCAAGGAGATAAAGAAATCCATACATGATCTAAAACAAGAGATGCAAGGCATCAAAAGTGTGCAATTAGAAGCAAGGGAGATGAAAAATAAAGTAGATAGCTTTGATAGCAGGTTAGACAATGCAGAGGAGAGAATTTCTGGGGCTGAAGATAATTTACTTATTATAGAGAAAGAACAGAAAATGAGTCAATACAAATCTAGGAAATATGAGAGAGCGCTTCAGGAGGTCCAAGATACAATTAGGAAGCCTAATTTAAGGCTAGTTGGTATTGAGGAAGGCGTGGAGAAAGAGGTCAATGGTATTGGAAATACACTTCAGGGAATCATCTCAGAGAATTTCCCAAATATCCAGAAGGGCAGGCCCATCCAGATACGACAAGCTTTTAGAACCCCAAACAGACCTGACCAGAAAAGAACATCCCACCGCCACATTCTGATCCGAACTGGATCAATAGAAAAGAAAGAAAAGATCCTAAAGGCAGCCAGGGAAAAGGGATCAGTAACTTATAAAGGCAAACCAATCAGAATAACCCCAGATTTCTCAGCAGAGACCATGCAGGCACGAAGTGACTGGAAGCATATATGTCATGCCCTTAAATCAAATAACTACCAACCAAGAATACTGTAGCCAGCTAAGCTCTCATTCCTAACTGAGGGAACAATAAAAACATTCCATTCCAGGGAAAAGCTGCAACAATATGTCGAAACAAAACCAACACTACAGAGAATTCTCAACGATGCTCTATACATAGAAAACCAAAATAAATGCAATATAGGGAAAGAAATGGCACCTAAACAGCATACCATCTAAGGACCACAAGAACTGTCAAGACACAGGCCCTACTAAAAGCTTTTAAAAATGGTAGGAACTAATAAATATCTGTCAATCCTAACTCTCAATATCAATGGACTTAACTCTCCAATTAAACGGCATAGGCTGTCTAGTTGGATCAAAAAGCAAGAGCCATCGTTCTGCTGTCTTCAAGAGACACATCTTACCCCAAAACAATCATCTTTTGAAAGTGAGAGGTTGGAATAACCTCTATCAAGCTAATTGCCCCCATAAACAGGCTGGAGTTGCCATCCTCATATCAGATACAATAGACTTCAAACTAAAATTAGTAAGAAAAGACAAAGAAGGTTACTACATACTACTAAAGGGATCTTTCCTCCAGGAAGACATAACGATCCTAAATATTTACACACCCAATCCCGGAGCTCCAAACTTCATCAAGCAAACTTTACTTACACTGAAACCATACATAGATCGAAATACAGTGATTGTTGGTGAGTTTAACACACCACTCTCACCTATGGACAGATCAACAAGGCAAAAACTCAACAGAGAAACCTTAGAACTGAACAACTATATAGACCAACTAGATCTAACAGACACCTGCAGAATATTCCACCCAGTAACAACACCATATACGGTTTTCTCAGCAGCACATGGAACATTTTCCAAAATAGACCACATCTTAGGCCATAAAACAAACCTGGACAGATTCAGAAACCCTGAAATTATTCCATGCACACTCTCAGACCATAAAGGCATCAAATTGGTACTGAACACACATCTCCACCAACGAAAACCCTGTAACTCATGGAGACTGAACAACACATTGTTGAATCAAAAACAATGGGTAATCGAAGAGATCAGAACAGATATCCAACTGTTTATGAAATTTAACAATAAGGAGCACACAAATATCAACTCCTTACGGACACAACAAAGGCAGTACTCAGAGGAAAATTGATAGCGCTGAGTGCCTACAACAGCAAGTTGGAAAAATGGCAAACCAACTAGTTAATGTCTCACCTTAACCTCCTGGAAAAAGAGCAACAAACCAACCCTAAACCCATTAGGAGAAAGCAAATTATTAAAATCAAAGCAGAATTAAATGATTTGGAATAAAAAAAACTATCGAAAGAATCAACAAAACAAGAAGTTGGTTCTTTGAAAGAATTAACAAAGTTGACAAGCCCTTACCAAATCTTACCAAAAAAAGAAGAGAGCATATGGAAATAAACAAAATCGCAGATGAAAATGGTAATATCACGAGAGAAATTACCAAGATCCAGAATATCATGAGGGAATACTTCTCAAACCTTTACATCAACAAATTTGAGAATCTAGAAGAAATGGATGAATTCCTAGACAATATTAACATACACACACTGAACCAAGAAGAGCTAACCCAAATCAACAGGCCTATTTCAAGCTCTGAAATAGAAATGGAAATTAGACAACTTCCACTTAAAAAGAGCCCAGGGCCAGATGGATTCACAGCTGAATTCTATAATGTCTTCAAAGCAGAGCTCACACCAATATTCCTCAAGCTCTTCAACGAAATTGAAAATGAAGGTTCTTTACCAAACTCATTCTGTGAAGCCAGTATATCCCTCATCCCCAAACCTGACAGAGATTCATCAAAGAAAGAGAACTATAGACCCATTTCTTTGATGAACATCGATGCAAAACTTCTCAACAAAATACTGGCCAAACGTATACAACAACTCATCAAAAAAATTATACACTATGATCAAACTGGATTCATCACAGGGAGGCAAACCTGGTTCAACATACACAAATCTATTAATATAATTCAACACATCAACAGGAGCAAGGACAAAAATCACATGATTGTCTCAATAGATGCGGAAAAGGCATTTGACAAGATCCAAAACCCCTTTATGTTAAAAGATGTGGAGAAACTAGGAATCCATGGAACATTTCTCAATGTAATAAAGGCTGTGTATGAGAAACCCACTGCCAGTATTATACTTAATGGTGAAAATCTAAAGCCATTCCCTCTAAAATCAGGAACGAGACAAGGATGCCCACTCTCTCCACTCCTTTTTAACATAGTACTAGAATTCCTAGGCAGTGCAATAAGGCAAGAAGCAAGCATAAAGGGGATCCAAGTAGGGAAAGAGGAAATAAAACTATCCCTCTTTGCAGATGACATGATTCTGTATTTAAAGAATCCTATAGACTCTACTCCCAAGCTCCTGGAGCTGATTCAAAGCTTTGGAAGCGTAGCAGGCCATAAAATCAACCCTCACAAATCAACTGCCTTCCTTTACGCCAACAGTGAGAGGAACGAGGCAATAATCAGGACAGAAACTCCTTTCACAATAGCCTCAAAGAAAATAAAGTACCTAGGAATTAGCTTAACTAAGAATGTAAACGACCGTTTCGATGAAAACTTTAAAACCCTAAAAAAGGAAATTCAAGCAGAACTAAGGAAATGGAAAAACCTCCCATGCTCCTGGATTGGAAGAATCAACATTGTGAAAATGACAATCTTGCCAAGGGCTATCTACAAATTCAATGCAATACCCATCAACATCCCAATGTCATTCTTTAAAGAAATAGAAGAGGCAATTCAAAATTTCATGTGGAATAATAAAAGACTCCGTATAGCAAAAACACTTCTTAGCAGAAAGAACAGCGCTGGAGGAATTTCAATTCCAAACTTTAGACTCTATTACAGAGCTATAATTCTCAAAACAGCTTGGTACGGGCACAAGAACAGGCCTGAAGTCCAATGGAATAGAACTGCGGACCCAGATATTAAACCACAGACCTATGGCCACCTAATGTTTGACAAGGGAGCCAAAAAAATAGTATGGAAGAAAGATAACCTCTTCAACAAGTTGTGCTGGCAGAACTGGTTAAGCACCTGCAGAAAACTAAAGTTGGATCCTTCTTTCTCACCTTGCACTAGAATTAACTCCAAATGGATCAAAGACCTGGAGGTAAAAGCTGACACACTGAAAAGTTTACAGGAAGGAATAAGAGATACACTAGGCCTCCTTGGCACAGGTCGAAACTTTCTTAATAACGACCAAGAATCACAACAAATCAGAGAAAGGCTGGATAAGTGGGACTGCATTAAACTTCAGAGCTTTTGTATGGCAACGGATATAGCTAGTAAACTAATCAGGAAGCCTACAGAGTGGGAGAAGATCTTCACCAACCAAACAATGGACAAAGGCCTCATATTTAAATATATCAACAACTCAAAAAATTGAATCACTCCAAAACTAACCTCCAAAGTAACACCCATCCCATTAAAAAATTGGTCAAAGACTTAAAGAGAGTCTTCTCTGAAGAAGAAACAAAACTGGCCTATAGACACATGAAGAAATGCTCCACATCTCTGGTCATAAAAGAAATGCAAATCAAAACAACTCTAAGATTCCACCTCACTCCAGTTAGAAAGGCCAGGATCAGGAAAACGAATGACAACAGATGCTGGAGGGGATGTGGCCAGGAGGGATCGCTACTACACTTTTGGTGGGAGTGCAGACTCGTTCAACCACTATGGAAAGCAGTGTGGCAGTGCCTCAAAAGGCTAAACATAGAACTCCCCTATGACCCAGCAATTCCACTACTTGACTTTTACCCAACAATCCAGAAACAAGGGCATACTAAACCCACTAGCACAACAATGTTCATTGCAGCACTATACACCATAGCAAAGATATGGAACCAACCCAGATGTCCCTCAGTTGATGAGTGGATCAACAAGTTGTGGTATTTGTACACAATGGAATTCTATGCTGCTGTCAGAAAGAATGACATCGCCCCATTTGTTAGGAAATGGAAAGACTTCGAACAAATCATATTAAGTGAAGTAAGCCAGACTCAAAGGAACTTAGGCTCAATGGTTTCCCTCATTTGTTATAATCAGTCGAAACCTTGGGCTCTACAAGCAGAGATCTGCAATAGAGCAAAATGTTGATACATAAGGCCATATAATATGAAGCTAATTGAAAGGACCTCCAGGATATTGAAACAAAAGCCATGTAAGAACTGATTGTTGTCCCCAATGTACTATGTTGTCTCTCATCTCCTTTGCTGTCCCTTGGTTATCCCATATTGTTATAGTATCTCACTTTGTTATCTGATGTATTGAATTTAATTGTATTTGGTTATTTGAAATTTGATAGGGAAGGGGGGAAAACCAAGACGGTGGAGGGTGGGGGGGGAGGGAAATGTGTACCAAGACATGTGAAAGGGTATCAATGTACGTGAATTAATGCACCTTCTATCTGGCAAATATCATGTAACTCCTTTACTAATTACAATAAAAAAATTAAAAAAAAGAAAGTTGTAGTGTGTGGGGAGGATGATGGGGTCAAATACATTTCTTCTTAGAAATATACCTCATCTGGTTGCCCTGGATTTTCCTGGCCTTCTTCTAGAGAAAGGCCTGTTATACTGGAATTGTGGCTTGGCAATGATCTAGCATGTACATCTTCGAGTAAGACATCGACAACTTCCATGCCTGAGACTAGAGTTTCCTGACCTTTGGCAACAGCACAGCAACATCTTTCTTCCTCCTGAGCCACAGGCCAAGTGAGCTGGCTTGAGTTGGTTGTTAGTTACAGTGGCTTGGTTACCTGCGTTCCATATTCTGTTCCATTGTGAGGGAGGCATGGTCACCTTTCAGGGGACAATGACCAAAGATCCTTGCTCACAGAAGACCTCACCAAAGACATACTGGAGGCTGAATCTCTCCTCCAATCTCACAATATACATGTGGATGTAGTAAACAGCACACCTTATTTGTCCAATCCCAATGTCTTCCACTAGGCCCAACTACCAGTCTGGTCTCAGGCTCAAAGAGCCTTTCTTAGGTAAGATCCAAACTTAAGGGTCAATATTGCCCTCATCCTTTACAAAACATTTGCTTCACAGTGCCTTCTCTGCCTGCATTTTGCCCCTTGTCGAATTTTTTTTTGTTTTTGCTAGTCTTGCGACTTGACCTCAGAGTGTGAACATTGTTCTTGGGCATTCTTTAGGCTTTAGCTGTCCCAGCGAGCCACAGCATGCCTTGCAGCGTTTTCTATGTATGTGGTAATGAGGAATCAAACTTGAGTCTTTTTGCGTGGTAGCCAAGGACTCTACCACTAGGTCAAACACACAGGGCATCTTGCACATATTTTTGACGTCAATCTACTAGGATATTATTAGGTTTATGTATCCTAATCAATTTTTTCCTGATGATTAGCTTTGCTGTCATGTGTAAAAATGCAAGAGGGAAAAACACAGAAGAATTAGTGAAATTAAAAAAAGCATTACACACATAGATAAGTGTTCATTCTTTGTAGGAGAAAGGATATTTTGATATGATGATGATGATGGCTTTATAATTACTATGTCAGAGTTGAGAGTTTGGCATAGTGGTAGAGTGCTTGCCTAGCATCCATGAAGATCTGGGTTTGATCGCTCAGTATCACATAGATAGAAAATCTAGATGTGGCACTATGGCTCAAGTGGCAGAGGGCTAGACTTGAGAAAACCCGAGGACAGTGCTCAGTCCCTGAATTCAAGCCCCAAGACTGGCAGAAAGATAAAAGAAAATAAAAATGCTTTTTACGAGCTAATTCACTCACAGCATTTGCTTCTGAAATCTTCGCTTCTGCATCTTGTGAAATACCCCTTTCCCTCAACGTAGACAAGAAAAACAGATCCATCCCATGGTCCACTGTGAGGCCACTGCTTGGGCTAAGAGCTAGTCGTGCAGCAACACATAAGTTTTATTCTAATACTTTCCAAACTTTGTACTCAAATATGCTACCTACTTACCAACTTAGGTCAGTTATCCTTATGCTAGACCTTTTCTTCATTACTACAATATTCTTACACTCCTACGTTAATCCTTTTGTACCTCCCCTGACCTCTATCATTCTTTTTTTCTATCTCCGGACATCTGCTCGTCTTTCAACCCTTATACTGCACGGATCTACACTTGATGGCTGTTGAGCAATATTGTATATGTAGGTGGTTAATTATTCTCTAGGCTCAGAGGGACTTACAGACAATAGAGATTGGATTGAGAGGCTTATTGTTTTGGGTATAAATCGCTTATCAGTGGTTGTAGTAGACTGGTCTGTAAGTGCACAAAAAGAAAGAGTGATAATACCCATCAAAACTTGTGAACATCTAGTGTCTGCCAGCTACAGAGGTCTAGGTTGGTTATATCTGAAAACTATAATCGTATTTAGTAGTAATCTTGCTCCAATTTTCAAATGGGCAGAACAAGAAACTCAAGAAAAATGTCAAATCAAGAAACAACATCCCCACCCAATGTAAACAGACAATGGAACAGTCACTGGCAAACCTAGAGGAGAGTCTTCCAAGTGCTACACAAATGCAATTGATAAACATCATTAATGAAAAATGTGAAAATATAAAGAAAGAGATAATGGAGGAAGCCATAGCCGAACAAGAGGAAAGCATAAACAAGGTGATAAGTGAAAAAGAAGAAGA